>NW_027367717.1:0-55547 GCF_046119375.1 Phyllobates terribilis
ACGTTTTTCAATGGCAAAAATCAATGAATATTGTAAATGCACAAACAGTAATATCTCCACATTGCACGGTGCAATTCTGAAATTTTTAGCTTTTTCCTGTTAATCCTAGCATGATAAAGAAGATTCAAAGAGAGTGAGATGCCAGCTCCTTTCATTCAGTCAGTAGCTTCAAACATTTCTGGTATATGAAAAACATGTTTTTCAATGGCAAAAATCAATGAATATTGTAAATGCACAAACAGTAATATCTCCACATTGCACGGTGCAATTCTGAAATTTTTAGCTTTTTCCTGTTAATCCTAGCATGATAAAGAAGATTCAAAGAGAGTGAGATGCCAGCTCCTTTCATTCAGTCAGTAGCTTCAAACATTTCTGGACGTTTTTCAATGGCAAAAATCAATGAATATTGTAAATGCACAAACAGTAATATCTCCACATTGCACGGTGCAATTCTGAAATTTTTAGCTTTTTCCTGTTAATCCTAGCATGATAAAGAAGATTCAAAGAGAGTGAGATGCCAGCTCCTTTCATTCAGTCAGTAGCTTCAAACATTTCTGGACGTTTTTCAATGGCAAAAATCAATGAATATTGTAAATGCACAAACAGTAATATCTCCACATTGCACGGTGCAATTCTGAAATTTTTAGCTTTTTCCTGTTAATCCTAGCATGATAAAGAAGATTCAAAGAGAGTGAGATGCCAGCTCCTTTCATTCAGTCAGTAGCTTCAAACATTTCTGGACGTTTTTCAATGGCAAAAATCAATGAATATTGTAAATGCACAAACAGTAATATCTCCACATTGCACGGTGCAATTCTGAAATTTTTAGCTTTTTCCTGTTAATCCTAGCATGATAAAGAAGATTCAAAGAGAGTGAGATGCCAGCTCCTTTCATTCAGTCAGTAGCTTCAAACATTTCTGGTATATGAAAAACATGTTTTTCAATGGCAAAAATCAATGAATATTGTAAATGCACAAACAGTAATATCTCCACATTGCACGGTGCAATTCTGAAATTTTTAGCTTTTTCCTGTTAATCCTAGCATGATAAAGAAGATTCAAAGAGAGTGAGATGCCAGCTCCTTTCATTCAGTCAGTAGCTTCAAACATTTCTGGACGTTTTTCAATGGCAAAAATCAATGAATATTGTAAATGCACAAACAGTAATATCTCCACATTGCACGGTGCAATTCTGAAATTTTTAGCTTTTTCCTGTTAATCCTAGCATGATAAAGAAGATTCAAAGAGAGTGAGATGCCAGCTCCTTTCATTCAGTCAGTAGCTTCAAACATTTCGGTGTATGAAAATAACGTTTTTCAATGGCAAAAATCAATGAATATTGTAAATGCACAAACAGTAATATCTCCACATTGCACGGTGCAATTCTGAAATTTTTAGCTTTTTCCTGTTAATCCTAGCATGATAAAGAAGATTCAAAGAGAGTGAGATGCCAGCTCCTTTCATTCAGTCAGTAGCTTCAAACATTTCTGGACGTTTTTCAATGGCAAAAATCAATGAATATTGTAAATGCACAAACAGTAATATCTCCACATTGCACGGTGCAATTCTGAAATTTTTTGCTTTTTCCTGTTAATCCTAGCATGATAAAGAAGATTCAAAGAGAGTGAGATGCCAGCTCCTTTCATTCAGTCAGTAGCTTCAAACATTTCTGGAAAACGTGTTTTTCAATGGCAAAAATCAATGAATATTGTAAATGCACAAACAGTAATATCTCCACATTGCACGGTGCAATTCTGAAATTTTTAGCTTTTTCCTGTTAATCCTAGCATGATAAAGAAGATTCAAAGAGAGTGAGATGCCAGCTCCTTTCATTCAGTCAGTAGCTTCAAACATTTCTGGTATATGAAAAACATGTTTTTCAATGGCAAAAATCAATGAATATTGTAAATGCACAAACAGTAATATCTCCACATTGCACGGTGCAATTCTGAAATTTTTAGCTTTTTCCTGTTAATCCTAGCATGATAAAGAAGATTCAAAGAGAGTGAGATGCCAGCTCCTTTCATTCAAGTCAGTAGCTTCAAACATTTCTGGACGTTTTTCAATGGCAAAAATCAATGAATATTGTAAATGCACAAACAGTAATATCTCCACATTGCACGGTGCAATTCTGAAATTTTTAGCTTTTTCCTGTTAATCCTAGCATGATAAAGAAGATTCAAAGAGAGTGAGATGCCAGCTCCTTTCATTCAGTCAGTAGCTTCAAACATTTCTGGTATATGAAAAACATGTTTTTCAATGGCAAAAATCAATGAATATTGTAAATGCACAAACAGTAATATCTCCACATTGCACGGTGCAATTCTGAAATTTTTAGCTTTTTCCTGTTAATCCTAGCATGATAAAGAAGATTCAAAGAGAGTGAGATGCCAGCTCCTTTCATTCAGTCAGTAGCTTCAAACATTTCTGGACGTTTTTCAATGGCAAAAATCAATGAATATTGTAAATGCACAAACAGTAATATCTCCACATTGCACGGTGCAATTCTGAAATTTTTAGCTTTTTCCTGTTAATCCTAGCATGATAAAGAAGATTCAAAGAGAGTGAGATGCCAGCTCCTTTCATTCAGTCAGTAGCTTCAAACATTTCTGGTATATGAAAAACATGTTTTTCAATGGCAAAAATCAATGAATATTGTAAATGCACAAACAGTAATATCTCCACATTGCACGGTGCAATTCTGAAATTTTTAGCTTTTTCCTGTTAATCCTAGCATGATAAAGAAGATTCAAAGAGAGTGAGATGCCAGCTCCTTTCATTCAGTCAGTAGCTTCAAACATTTCTGGTATATGAAAAACATGTTTTTCAATGGCAAAAATCAATGAATATTGTAAATGCACAAACAGTAATATCTCCACATTGCACGGTGCAATTCTGAAATTTTTAGCTTTTTCCTGTTAATCCTAGCATGATAAAGAAGATTCAAAGAGAGTGAGATGCCAGCTCCTTTCATTCAGTCAGTAGCTTCAAACATTTCTGGTATATGAAAAACATGTTTTTCAATGGCAAAAATCAATGAATATTGTAAATGCACAAACAGTAATATCTCCACATTGCACGGTGCAATTCTGAAATTTTTAGCTTTTTCCTGTTAATCCTAGCATGATAAAGAAGATTCAAAGAGAGTGAGATGCCAGCTCCTTTCATTCAGTCAGTAGCTTCAAACATTTCTGGACGTTTTTCAATGGCAAAAATCAATGAATATTGTAAATGCACAAACAGTAATATCTCCACATTGCACGGTGCAATTCTGAAATTTTTAGCTTTTTCCTGTTAATCCTAGCATGATAAAGAAGATTCAAAGAGAGTGAGATGCCAGCTCCTTTCATTCAGTCAGTAGCTTCAAACATTTCTGGACGTTTTTCAATGGCAAAAATCAATGAATATTGTAAATGCACAAACAGTAATATCTCCACATTGCACGGTGCAATTCTGAAATTTTTAGCTTTTTCCTGTTAATCCTAGCATGATAAAGAAGATTCAAAGAGAGTGAGATGCCAGCTCCTTTCATTCAGTCAGTAGCTTCAAACATTTCTGGTATATGAAAAACATGTTTTTCAATGGCAAAAATCAATGAATATTGTAAATGCACAAACAGTAATATCTCCACATTGCACGGTGCAATTCTGAAATTTTTAGCTTTTTCCTGTTAATCCTAGCATGATAAAGAAGATTCAAAGAGAGTGAGATGCCAGCTCCTTTCATTCAGTCAGTAGCTTCAAACATTTCTGGACGTTTTTCAATGGCAAAAATCAATGAATATTGTAAATGCACAAACAGTAATATCTCCACATTGCACGGTGCAATTCTGAAATTTTTAGCTTTTTCCTGTTAATCCTAGCATGATAAAGAAGATTCAAAGAGAGTGAGATGCCAGCTCCTTTCATTCAGTCAGTAGCTTCAAACATTTCTGGACGTTTTTCAATGGCAAAAATCAATGAATATTGTAAATGCACAAACAGTAATATCTCCACATTGCACGGTGCAATTCTGAAATTTTTAGCTTTTTCCTGTTAATCCTAGCATGATAAAGAAGATTCAAAGAGAGTGAGATGCCAGCTCCTTTCATTCAGTCAGTAGCTTCAAACATTTCTGGTATATGAAAAACATGTTTTTCAATGGCAAAAATCAATGAATATTGTAAATGCACAAACAGTAATATCTCCACATTGCACGGTGCAATTCTGAAATTTTTAGCTTTTTCCTGTTAATCCTAGCATGATAAAGAAGATTCAAAGAGAGTGAGATGCCAGCTCCTTTCATTCAGTCAGTAGCTTCAAACATTTCTGGACGTTTTTCAATGGCAAAAATCAATGAATATTGTAAATGCACAAACAGTAATATCTCCACATTGCACGGTGCAATTCTGAAATTTTTAGCTTTTTCCTGTTAATCCTAGCATGATAAAGAAGATTCAAAGAGAGTGAGATGCCAGCTCCTTTCATTCAGTCAGTAGCTTCAAACATTTCTGGACGTTTTTCAATGGCAAAAATCAATGAATATTGTAAATGCACAAACAGTAATATCTCCACATTGCACGGTGCAATTCTGAAATTTTTTGCTTTTTCCTGTTAATCCTAGCATGATAAAGAAGATTCAAAGAGAGTGAGATGCCAGCTCCTTTCATTCAGTCAGTAGCTTCAAACATTTCTGGACGTTTTTCAATGGCAAAAATCAATGAATATTGTAAATGCACAAACAGTAATATCTCCACATTGCACGGTGCAATTCTGAAATTTTTAGCTTTTTCCTGTTAATCCTAGCATGATAAAGAAGATTCAAAGAGAGTGAGATGCCAGCTCCTTTCATTCAGTCAGTAGCTTCAAACATTTCTGGTATATGAAAAACATGTTTTTCAATGGCAAAAATCAATGAATATTGTAAATGCACAAACAGTAATATCTCCACATTGCACGGTGCAATTCTGAAATTTTTAGCTTTTTCCTGTTAATCCTAGCATGATAAAGAAGATTCAAAGAGAGTGAGATGCCAGCTCCTTTCATTCAGTCAGTAGCTTCAAACATTTCTGGACGTTTTTCAATGGCAAAAATCAATGAATATTGTAAATGCACAAACAGTAATATCTCCACATTGCACGGTGCAATTCTGAAATTTTTAGCTTTTTCCTGTTAATCCTAGCATGATAAAGAAGATTCAAAGAGAGTGAGATGCCAGCTCCTTTCATTCAGTCAGTAGCTTCAAACATTTCTGGTATATGAAAAACATGTTTTTCAATGGCAAAAATCAATGAATATTGTAAATGCACAAACAGTAATATCTCCACATTGCACGGTGCAATTCTGAAATTTTTAGCTTTTTCCTGTTAATCCTAGCATGATAAAGAAGATTCAAAGAGAGTGAGATGCCAGCTCCTTTCATTCAGTCAGTAGCTTCAAACATTTCTGGACGTTTTTCAATGGCAAAAATCAATGAATATTGTAAATGCACAAACAGTAATATCTCCACATTGCACGGTGCAATTCTGAAATTTTTAGCTTTTTCCTGTTAATCCTAGCATGATAAAGAAGATTCAAAGAGAGTGAGATGCCAGCTCCTTTCATTCAGTCAGTAGCTTCAAACATTTCTGGTATATGAAAAACATGTTTTTCAATGGCAAAAATCAATGAATATTGTAAATGCACAAACAGTAATATCTCCACATTGCACGGTGCAATTCTGAAATTTTTAGCTTTTTCCTGTTAATCCTAGCATGATAAAGAAGATTCAAAGAGAGTGAGATGCCAGCTCCTTTCATTCAGTCAGTAGCTTCAAACATTTCTGGTATATGAAAAACATGTTTTCAATGGCAAAAATCAATGAATATTGTAAATGCACAAACAGTAATATCTCCACATTGCACGGTGCAATTCTGAAATTTTTAGCTTTTTCCTGTTAATCCTAGCATGATAAAGAAGATTCAAAGAGAGTGAGATGCCAGCTCCTTTCATTCAGTCAGTAGCTTCAAACATTTCTGGTATATGAAAAACATGTTTTTCAATGGCAAAAATCAATGAATATTGTAAATGCACAAACAGTAATATCTCCACATTGCACGGTGCAATTCTGAAATTTTTAGCTTTTTCCTGTTAATCCTAGCATGATAAAGAAGATTCAAAGAGAGTGAGATGCCAGCTCCTTTCATTCAGTCAGTAGCTTCAAACATTTCTGGACGTTTTTCAATGGCAAAAATCAATGAATATTGTAAATGCACAAACAGTAATATCTCCACATTGCACGGTGCAATTCTGAAATTTTTAGCTTTTTCCTGTTAATCCTAGCATGATAAAGAAGATTCAAAGAGAGTGAGATGCCAGCTCCTTTCATTCAGTCAGTAGCTTCAAACATTTCTGGTATATGAAAAACAGTTTTTCAATGGCAAAAATCAATGAATATTGTAAATGCACAAACAGTAATATCTCCACATTGCACGGTGCAATTCTGAAATTTTTAGCTTTTTCCTGTTAATCCTAGCATGATAAAGAAGATTCAAAGAGAGTGAGATGCCAGCTCCTTTCATTCAGTCAGTAGCTTCAAACATTTCTGGTATATGAAAAACATGTTTTTCAATGGCAAAAATCAATGAATATTGTAAATGCACAAACAGTAATATCTCCACATTGCACGGTGCAATTCTGAAATTTTTAGCTTTTTCCTGTTAATCCTAGCATGATAAAGAAGATTCAAAGAGAGTGAGATGCCAGCTCCTTTCATTCAGTCAGTAGCTTCAAACATTTCTGGACGTTTTTCAATGGCAAAAATCAATGAATATTGTAAATGCACAAACAGTAATATCTCCACATTGCACGGTGCAATTCTGAAATTTTTAGCTTTTTCCTGTTAATCCTAGCATGATAAAGAAGATTCAAAGAGAGTGAGATGCCAGCTCCTTTCATTCAGTCAGTAGCTTCAAACATTTCTGGACGTTTTTCAATGGCAAAAATCAATGAATATTGTAAATGCACAAACAGTAATATCTCCACATTGCACGGTGCAATTCTGAAATTTTTAGCTTTTTCCTGTTAATCCTAGCATGATAAAGAAGATTCAAAGAGAGTGAGATGCCAGCTCCTTTCATTCAGTCAGTAGCTTCAAACATTTCTGGTATATGAAAAACATGTTTTTCAATGGCAAAAATCAATGAATATTGTAAATGCACAAACAGTAATATCTCCACATTGCACGGTGCAATTCTGAAATTTTTAGCTTTTTCCTGTTAATCCTAGCATGATAAAGAAGATTCAAAGAGAGTGAGATGCCAGCTCCTTTCATTCAGTCAGTAGCTTCAAACATTTCTGGACGTTTTTCAATGGCAAAAATCAATGAATATTGTAAATGCACAAACAGTAATATCTCCACATTGCACGGTGCAATTCTGAAATTTTTAGCTTTTTCCTGTTAATCCTAGCATGATAAAGAAGATTCAAAGAGAGTGAGATGCCAGCTCCTTTCATTCAGTCAGTAGCTTCAAACATTTCTGGTATATGAAAAACATGTTTTTCAATGGCAAAAATCAATGAATATTGTAAATGCACAAACAGTAATATCTCCACATTGCACGGTGCAATTCTGAAATTTTTAGCTTTTTCCTGTTAATCCTAGCATGATAAAGAAGATTCAAAGAGAGTGAGATGCCAGCTCCTTTCATTCAGTCAGTAGCTTCAAACATTTCTGGTATATGAAAAACATGTTTTTCAATGGCAAAAATCAATGAATATTGTAAATGCACAAACAGTAATATCTCCACATTGCACGGTGCAATTCTGAAATTTTTAGCTTTTTCCTGTTAATCCTAGCATGATAAAGAAGATTCAAAGAGAGTGAGATGCCAGCTCCTTTCATTCAGTCAGTAGCTTCAAACATTTCTGGTATATGAAAAACATGTTTTTCAATGGCAAAAATCAATGAATATTGTAAATGCACAAACAGTAATATCTCCACATTGCACGGTGCAATTCTGAAATTTTTAGCTTTTTCCTGTTAATCCTAGCATGATAAAGAAGATTCAAAGAGAGTGAGATGCCAGCTCCTTTCATTCAGTCAGTAGCTTCAAACATTTCTGGTATATGAAAAACATGTTTTTCAATGGCAAAAATCAATGAATATTGTAAATGCACAAACAGTAATATCTCCACATTGCACGGTGCAATTCTGAAATTTTTAGCTTTTTCCTGTTAATCCTAGCATGATAAAGAAGATTCAAAGAGAGTGAGATGCCAGCTCCTTTCATTCAGTCAGTAGCTTCAAACATTTCTGGTATATGAAAAACATGTTTTTCAATGGCAAAAATCAATGAATATTGTAAATGCACAAACAGTAATATCTCCACATTGCACGGTGCAATTCTGAAATTTTTAGCTTTTTCCTGTTAATCCTAGCATGATAAAGAAGATTCAAAGAGAGTGAGATGCCAGCTCCTTTCATTCAGTCAGTAGCTTCAAACATTTCTGGACGTTTTTCAATGGCAAAAATCAATGAATATTGTAAATGCACAAACAGTAATATCTCCACATTGCACGGTGCAATTCTGAAATTTTTAGCTTTTTCCTGTTAATCCTAGCATGATAAAGAAGATTCAAAGAGAGTGAGATGCCAGCTCCTTTCATTCAGTCAGTAGCTTCAAACATTTCTGGACGTTTTTCAATGGCAAAAATCAATGAATATTGTAAATGCACAAACAGTAATATCTCCACATTGCACGGTGCAATTCTGAAATTTTTAGCTTTTTCCTGTTAATCCTAGCATGATAAAGAAGATTCAAAGAGAGTGAGATGCCAGCTCCTTTCATTCAGTCAGTAGCTTCAAACATTTCTGGTATATGAAAAACATGTTTTTCAATGGCAAAAATCAATGAATATTGTAAATGCACAAACAGTAATATCTCCACATTGCACGGTGCAATTCTGAAATTTTTAGCTTTTTCCTGTTAATCCTAGCATGATAAAGAAGATTCAAAGAGAGTGAGATGCCAGCTCCTTTCATTCAGTCAGTAGCTTCAAACATTTCTGGACGTTTTTCAATGGCAAAAATCAATGAATATTGTAAATGCACAAACAGTAATATCTCCACATTGCACGGTGCAATTCTGAAATTTTTAGCTTTTTCCTGTTAATCCTAGCATGATAAAGAAGATTCAAAGAGAGTGAGATGCCAGCTCCTTTCATTCAGTCAGTAGCTTCAAACATTTCTGGTATATGAAAAACATGTTTTTCAATGGCAAAAATCAATGAATATTGTAAATGCACAAACAGTAATATCTCCACATTGCACGGTGCAATTCTGAAATTTTTAGCTTTTTCCTGTTAATCCTAGCATGATAAAGAAGATTCAAAGAGAGTGAGATGCCAGCTCCTTTCATTCAGTCAGTAGCTTCAAACATTTCTGGTATATGAAAAACATGTTTTTCAATGGCAAAAATCAATGAATATTGTAAATGCACAAACAGTAATATCTCCACATTGCACGGTGCAATTCTGAAATTTTTAGCTTTTTCCTGTTAATCCTAGCATGATAAAGAAGATTCAAAGAGAGTGAGATGCCAGCTCCTTTCATTCAGTCAGTAGCTTCAAACATTTCTGGTATATGAAAAACATGTTTTTCAATGGCAAAAATCAATGAATATTGTAAATGCACAAACAGTAATATCTCCACATTGCACGGTGCAATTCTGAAATTTTTAGCTTTTTCCTGTTAATCCTAGCATGATAAAGAAGATTCAAAGAGAGTGAGATGCCAGCTCCTTTCATTCAGTCAGTAGCTTCAAACATTTCTGGTATATGAAAAACATGTTTTTCAATGGCAAAAATCAATGAATATTGTAAATGCACAAACAGTAATATCTCCACATTGCACGGTGCAATTCTGAAATTTTTAGCTTTTTCCTGTTAATCCTAGCATGATAAAGAAGATTCAAAGAGAGTGAGATGCCAGCTCCTTTCATTCAGTCAGTAGCTTCAAACATTTCTGGTATATGAAAAACATGTTTTTCAATGGCAAAAATCAATGAATATTGTAAATGCACAAACAGTAATATCTCCACATTGCACGGTGCAATTCTGAAATTTTTAGCTTTTTCCTGTTAATCCTAGCATGATAAAGAAGATTCAAAGAGAGTGAGATGCCAGCTCCTTTCATTCAGTCAGTAGCTTCAAACATTTCTGGTATATGAAAAACTTGTTTTTCAATGGCAAAAATCAATGAATATTGTAAATGCACAAACAGTAATATCTCCACATTGCACGGTGCAATTCTGAAATTTTTAGCTTTTTCCTGTTAATCCTAGCATGATAAAGAAGATTCAAAGAGAGTGAGATGCCAGCTCCTTTCATTCAGTCAGTAGCTTCAAACATTTCTGGTATATGAAAAACATGTTTTTCAATGGCAAAAATCAATGAATATTGTAAATGCACAAACAGTAATATCTCCACATTGCACGGTGCAATTCTGAAATTTTTTGCTTTTTCCTGTTAATCCTAGCATGATAAAGAAGATTCAAAGAGAGTGAGATGCCAGCTCCTTTCATTCAGTCAGTAGCTTCAAACATTTCTGGACGTTTTTCAATGGCAAAAATCAATGAATATTGTAAATGCACAAACAGTAATATCTCCACATTGCACGGTGCAATTCTGAAATTTTTAGCTTTTTCCTGTTAATCCTAGCATGATAAAGAAGATTCAAAGAGAGTGAGATGCCAGCTCCTTTCATTCAGTCAGTAGCTTCAAACATTTCTGGTATATGAAAAACATGTTTTTCAATGGCAAAAATCAATGAATATTGTAAATGCACAAACAGTAATATCTCCACATTGCACGGTGCAATTCTGAAATTTTTAGCTTTTTCCTGTTAATCCTAGCATGATAAAGAAGATTCAAAGAGAGTGAGATGCCAGCTCCTTTCATTCAGTCAGTAGCTTCAAACATTTCTGGACGTTTTTCAATGGCAAAAATCAATGAATATTGTAAATGCACAAACAGTAATATCTCCACATTGCACGGTGCAATTCTGAAATTTTTAGCTTTTTCCTGTTAATCCTAGCATGATAAAGAAGATTCAAAGAGAGTGAGATGCCAGCTCCTTTCATTCAGTCAGTAGCTTCAAACATTTCTGGTATATGAAAAACATGTTTTTCAATGGCAAAAATCAATGAATATTGTAAATGCACAAACAGTAATATCTCCACATTGCACGGTGCAATTCTGAAATTTTTTGCTTTTTCCTGTTAATCCTAGCATGATAAAGAAGATTCAAAGAGAGTGAGATGCCAGCTCCTTTCATTCAGTCAGTAGCTTCAAACATTTCTGGTATATGAAAAACATGTTTTTCAATGGCAAAAATCAATGAATATTGTAAATGCACAAACAGTAATATCTCCACATTGCACGGTGCAATTCTGAAATTTTTAGCTTTTTCCTGTTAATCCTAGCATGATAAAGAAGATTCAAAGAGAGTGAGATGCCAGCTCCTTTCATTCAGTCAGTAGCTTCAAACATTTCTGGACGTTTTTCAATGGCAAAAATCAATGAATATTGTAAATGCACAAACAGTAATATCTCCACATTGCACGGTGCAATTCTGAAATTTTTAGCTTTTTCCTGTTAATCCTAGCATGATAAAGAAGATTCAAAGAGAGTGAGATGCCAGCTCCTTTCATTCAGTCAGTAGCTTCAAACATTTCTGGTATATGAAAAACATGTTTTTCAATGGCAAAAATCAATGAATATTGTAAATGCACAAACAGTAATATCTCCACATTGCACGGTGCAATTCTGAAATTTTTAGCTTTTTCCTGTTAATCCTAGCATGATAAAGAAGATTCAAAGAGAGTGAGATGCCAGCTCCTTTCATTCAGTCAGTAGCTTCAAACATTTCTGGACGTTTTTCAATGGCAAAAATCAATGAATATTGTAAATGCACAAACAGTAATATCTCCACATTGCACGGTGCAATTCTGAAATTTTTAGCTTTTTCCTGTTAATCCTAGCATGATAAAGAAGATTCAAAGAGAGTGAGATGCCAGCTCCTTTCATTCAGTCAGTAGCTTCAAACATTTCTGGACGTTTTTCAATGGCAAAAATCAATGAATATTGTAAATGCACAAACAGTAATATCTCCACATTGCACGGTGCAATTCTGAAATTTTTTGCTTTTTCCTGTTAATCCTAGCATGATAAAGAAGATTCAAAGAGAGTGAGATGCCAGCTCCTTTCATTCAGTCAGTAGCTTCAAACATTTCTGGACGTTTTTCAATGGCAAAAATCAATGAATATTGTAAATGCACAAACAGTAATATCTCCACATTGCACGGTGCAATTCTGAAATTTTTAGCTTTTTCCTGTTAATCCTAGCATGATAAAGAAGATTCAAAGAGAGTGAGATGCCAGCTCCTTTCATTCAGTCAGTAGCTTCAAACATTTCTGGTATATGAAAAACATGTTTTTCAATGGCAAAAATCAATGAATATTGTAAATGCACAAACAGTAATATCTCCACATTGCACGGTGCAATTCTGAAATTTTTTGCTTTTTCCTGCTAATCCTAGCATGATAAAGAAGATTCAAAGAGAGTGAGATGCCAGCTCCTTTCATTCAGTCAGTAGCTTCAAACATTTCTGGTATATGAAAAACATGTTTTTCAATGGCAAAAATCAATGAATATTGTAAATGCACAAACAGTAATATCTCCACATTGCACGGTGCAATTCTGAAATTTTTTGCTTCTTCCTGTTAATCCTAGCATGATAAAGAAGATTCAAAGAGAGTGAGATGCCAGCTCCTTTCATTCAGTCAGTAGCTTCAAACATTTCTGGTATATGAAAAACATGTTTTTCAATGGCAAAAATCAATGAATATTGTAAATGCACAAACAGTAATATCTCCACATTGCACGGTGCAATTCTGAAATTTTTAGCTTTTTCCTGTTAATCCTAGCATGATAAAGAAGATTCAAAGAGAGTGAGATGCCAGCTCCTTTCATTCAGTCAGTAGCTTCAAACATTTCTGGACGTTTTTCAATGGCAAAAATCAATGAATATTGTAAATGCACAAACAGTAATATCTCCACATTGCACGGTGCAATTCTGAAATTTTTAGCTTTTTCCTGTTAATCCTAGCATGATAAAGAAGATTCAAAGAGAGTGAGATGCCAGCTCCTTTCATTCAGTCAGTAGCTTCAAACATTTCTGGACGTTTTTCAATGGCAAAAATCAATGAATATTGTAAATGCACAAACAGTAATATCTCCACATTGCACGGTGCAATTCTGAAATTTTTAGCTTTTTCCTGTTAATCCTAGCATGATAAAGAAGATTCAAAGAGAGTGAGATGCCAGCTCCTTTCATTCAGTCAGTAGCTTCAAACATTTCTGGTATATGAAAAACATGTTTTTCAATGGCAAAAATCAATGAATATTGTAAATGCACAAACAGTAATATCTCCACATTGCACGGTGCAATTCTGAAATTTTTTGCTTTTTCCTGTTAATCCTAGCATGATAAAGAAGATTCAAAGAGAGTGAGATGCCAGCTCCTTTCATTCAGTCAGTAGCTTCAAACATTTCTGGTATATGAAAAACATGTTTTTCAATGGCAAAAATCAATGAATATTGTAAATGCACAAACAGTAATATCTCCACATTGCACGGTGCAATTCTGAAATTTTTTGCTTTTTCCTGTTAATCCTAGCATGATAAAGATTCAAAGAGAGTGAGATGCCAGCTCCTTTCATTCAGTCAGTAGCTTCAAACATTTCTGGTATATGAAAAACATGTTTTTCAATGGCAAAAATCAATGAATATTGTAAATGCACAAACAGTAATATCTCCACATTGCACGGTGCAATTCTGAAATTTTTAGCTTTTTCCTGTTAATCCTAGCATGATAAAGAAGATTCAAAGAGAGTGAGATGCCAGCTCCTTTCATTCAGTCAGTAGCTTCAAACATTTCTGGACGTTTTTCAATGGCAAAAATCAATGAATATTGTAAATGCACAAACAGTAATATCTCCACATTGCACGGTGCAATTCTGAAATTTTTAGCTTTTTCCTGTTAATCCTAGCATGATAAAGAAGATTCAAAGAGAGTGAGATGCCAGCTCCTTTCATTCAGTCAGTAGCTTCAAACATTTCTGGTATATGAAAAACATGTTTTTCAATGGCAAAAATCAATGAATATTGTAAATGCACAAACAGTAATATCTCCACATTGCACGGTGCAATTCTGAAATTTTTAGCTTTTTCCTGTTAATCCTAGCATGATAAAGAAGATTCAAAGAGAGTGAGATGCCAGCTCCTTTCATTCAGTCAGTAGCTTCAAACATTTCTGGTATATGAAAAACATGTTTTTCAATGGCAAAAATCAATGAATATTGTAAATGCACAAACAGTAATATCTCCACATTGCACGGTGCAATTCTGAAATTTTTAGCTTTTTCCTGTTAATCCTAGCATGATAAAGAAGATTCAAAGAGAGTGAGATGCCAGCTCCTTTCATTCAGTCAGTAGCTTCAAACATTTCTGGACGTTTTTCAATGGCAAAAATCAATGAATATTGTAAATGCACAAACAGTAATATCTCCACATTGCACGGTGCAATTCTGAAATTTTTAGCTTTTTCCTGCTAATCCTAGCATGATAAAGAAGATTCAAAGAGAGTGAGATGCCAGCTCCTTTCATTCAGTCAGTAGCTTCAAACATTTCTGGACGTTTTTCAATGGCAAAAATCAATGAATATTGTAAATGCACAAACAGTAATATCTCCACATTGCACGGTGCAATTCTGAAATTTTTTGCTTTTTCCTGTTAATCCTAGCATGATAAAGAAGATTCAAAGAGAGTGAGATGCCAGCTCCTTTCATTCAGTCAGTAGCTTCAAACATTTCTGGACGTTTTTCAATTGCAAAAATCAATGAATATTGTAAATGCACAAACAGTAATATCTCCACATTGCACGGTGCAATTCTGAAATTTTTAGCTTTTTCCTGTTAATCCTAGCATGATAAAGAAGATTCAAAGAGAGTGAGATGCCAGCTCCTTTCATTCAGTCAGTAGCTTCAAACATTTCTGGACGTTTTTCAATGGCAAAAATCAATGAATATTGTAAATGCACAAACAGTAATATCTCCACATTGCACGGTGCAATTCTGAAATTTTTAGCTTTTTCCTGTTAATCCTAGCATGATAAAGAAGATTCAAAGAGAGTGAGATGCCAGCTCCTTTCATTCAGTCAGTAGCTTCAAACATTTCTGGTATATGAAAAACATGTTTTTCAATGGCAAAAATCAATGAATATTGTAAATGCACAAACAGTAATATCTCCACATTGCACGGTGCAATTCTGAAATTTTTAGCTTTTTCCTGTTAATCCTAGCATGATAAAGAAGATTCAAAGAGAGTGAGATGCCAGCTCCTTTCATTCAGTCAGTAGCTTCAAACATTTCTGAAGACGTTTTTCAATGGCAAAAATCAATGAATATTGTAAATGCACAAACAGTAATATCTCCACATTGCACGGTGCAATTCTGAAATTTTTTGCTTTTTCCTGCTAATCCTAGCATGATAAAGAAGATTCAAAGAGAGTGAGATGCCAGCTCCTTTCATTCAGTCAGTAGCTTCAAACATTTCTGGTATATGAAAAACATGTTTTTCAATGGCAAAAATCAATGAATATTGTAAATGCACAAACAGTAATATCTCCACATTGCACGGTGCAATTCTGAAATTTTTTGCTTTTTCCTGCTAATCCTAGCATGATAAAGAAGATTCAAAGAGAGTGAGATGCCAGCTCCTTTCATTCAGTCAGTAGCTTCAAACATTTCTGGACGTTTTTCAATGGCAAAAATCAATGAATATTGTAAATGCACAAACAGTAATATCTCCACATTGCACGGTGCAATTCTGAAATTTTTAGCTTTTTCCTGTTAATCCTAGCATGATAAAGAAGATTCAAAGAGAGTGAGATGCCAGCTCCTTTCATTCAGTCAGTAGCTTCAAACATTTCTGGTATATGAAAAACATGTTTTTCAATGGCAAAAATCAATGAATATTGTAAATGCACAAACAGTAATATCTCCACATTGCACGGTGCAATTCTGAAATTTTTAGCTTTTTCCTGTTAATCCTAGCATGATAAAGAAGATTCAAAGAGAGTGAGATGCCAGCTCCTTTCATTCAGTCAGTAGCTTCAAACATTTCTGGTATATGAAAAACATGTTTTTCAATGGCAAAAATCAATGAATATTGTAAATGCACAAACAGTAATATCTCCACATTGCACGGTGCAATTCTGAAATTTTTAGCTTTTTCCTGTTAATCCTAGCATGATAAAGAAGATTCAAAGAGAGTGAGATGCCAGCTCCTTTCATTCAGTCAGTAGCTTCAAACATTTCTGGTATATGAAAAACATGTTTTTCAATGGCAAAAATCAATGAATATTGTAAATGCACAAACAGTAATATCTCCACATTGCACGGTGCAATTCTGAAATTTTTTGCTTTTTCCTGCTAATCCTAGCATGATAAAGAAGATTCAAAGAGAGTGAGATGCCAGCTCCTTTCATTCAGTCAGTAGCTTCAAACATTTCTGGACGTTTTTCAATGGCAAAAATCAATGAATATTGTAAATGCACAAACAGTAATATCTCCACATTGCACGGTGCAATTCTGAAATTTTTAGCTTTTTCCTGCTAATCCTAGCATGATAAAGAAGATTCAAAGAGAGTGAGATGCCAGCTCCTTTCATTCAGTCAGTAGCTTCAAACATTTCTGGTATAAGAAACGTTTTTCAATGGCAAAAATCAATGAATATTGTAAATGCACAAACAGTAATATCTCCACATTGCACGGTGCAATTCTGAAATTTTTAGCTTTTTCCTGTTAATCCTAGCATGATAAAGAAGATTCAAAGAGAGTGAGATGCCAGCTCCTTTCATTCAGTCAGTAGCTTCAAACATTTCTGGTATATGAAAAACATGTTTTTCAATGGCAAAAATCAATGAATATTGTAAATGCACAAACAGTAATATCTCCACATTGCACGGTGCAATTCTGAAATTTTTAGCTTTTTCCTGTTAATCCTAGCATGATAAAGAAGATTCAAAGAGAGTGAGATGCCAGCTCCTTTCATTCAGTCAGTAGCTTCAAACATTTCTGGACGTTTTTCAATGGCAAAAATCAATGAATATTGTAAATGCACAAACAGTAATATCTCCACATTGCACGGTGCAATTCTGAAATTTTTAGCTTTTTCCTGTTAATCCTAGCATGATAAAGAAGATTCAAAGAGAGTGAGATGCCAGCTCCTTTCATTCAGTCAGTAGCTTCAAACATTTCTGGTATATGAAAAACATGTTTTTCAATGGCAAAAATCAATGAATATTGTAAATGCACAAACAGTAATATCTCCACATTGCACGGTGCAATTCTGAAATTTTTAGCTTTTTCCTGTTAATCCTAGCATGATAAAGAAGATTCAAAGAGAGTGAGATGCCAGCTCCTTTCATTCAGTCAGTAGCTTCAAACATTTCTGGTATATGAAAAACATGTTTTTCAATGGCAAAAATCAATGAATATTGTAAATGCACAAACAGTAATATCTCCACATTGCACGGTGCAATTCTGAAATTTTTAGCTTTTTCCTGTTAATCCTAGCATGATAAAGAAGATTCAAAGAGAGTGAGATGCCAGCTCCTTTCATTCAGTCAGTAGCTTCAAACATTTCTGGACGTTTTTCAATGGCAAAAATCAATGAATATTGTAAATGCACAAACAGTAATATCTCCACATTGCACGGTGCAATTCTGAAATTTTTAGCTTTTTCCTGCTAATCCTAGCATGATAAAGAAGATTCAAAGAGAGTGAGATGCCAGCTCCTTTCATTCAGTCAGTAGCTTCAAACATTTCTGGACGTTTTTCAATGGCAAAAATCAATGAATATTGTAAATGCACAAACAGTAATATCTCCACATTGCACGGTGCAATTCTGAAATTTTTTGCTTTTTCCTGTTAATCCTAGCATGATAAAGAAGATTCAAAGAGAGTGAGATGCCAGCTCCTTTCATTCAGTCAGTAGCTTCAAACATTTCTGGACGTTTTTCAATGGCAAAAATCAATGAATATTGTAAATGCACAAACAGTAATATCTCCACATTGCACGGTGCAATTCTGAAATTTTTAGCTTTTTCCTGTTAATCCTAGCATGATAAAGAAGATTCAAAGAGAGTGAGATGCCAGCTCCTTTCATTCAGTCAGTAGCTTCAAACATTTCTGGACGTTTTTCAATGGCAAAAATCAATGAATATTGTAAATGCACAAACAGTAATATCTCCACATTGCACGGTGCAATTCTGAAATTTTTAGCTTTTTCCTGTTAATCCTAGCATGATAAAGAAGATTCAAAGAGAGTGAGATGCCAGCTCCTTTCATTCAGTCAGTAGCTTCAAACATTTCTGGTATATGAAAAACATGTTTTTCAATGGCAAAAATCAATGAATATTGTAAATGCACAAACAGTAATATCTCCACATTGCACGGTGCAATTCTGAAATTTTTAGCTTTTTCCTGTTAATCCTAGCATGATAAAGAAGATTCAAAGAGAGTGAGATGCCAGCTCCTTTCATTCAGTCAGTAGCTTCAAACATTTCTGGACGTTTTTCAATGGCAAAAATCAATGAATATTGTAAATGCACAAACAGTAATATCTCCACATTGCACGGTGCAATTCTGAAATTTTTTGCTTTTTCCTGCTAATCCTAGCATGATAAAGAAGATTCAAAGAGAGTGAGATGCCAGCTCCTTTCATTCAGTCAGTAGCTTCAAACATTTCTGGTATATGAAAAACATGTTTTTCAATGGCAAAAATCAATGAATATTGTAAATGCACAAACAGTAATATCTCCACATTGCACGGTGCAATTCTGAAATTTTTTGCTTTTTCCTGCTAATCCTAGCATGATAAAGAAGATTCAAAGAGAGTGAGATGCCAGCTCCTTTCATTCAGTCAGTAGCTTCAAACATTTCTGGACGTTTTTCAATGGCAAAAATCAATGAATATTGTAAATGCACAAACAGTAATATCTCCACATTGCACGGTGCAATTCTGAAATTTTTAGCTTTTTCCTGTTAATCCTAGCATGATAAAGAAGATTCAAAGAGAGTGAGATGCCAGCTCCTTTCATTCAGTCAGTAGCTTCAAACATTTCTGGTATATGAAAAACATGTTTTTCAATGGCAAAAATCAATGAATATTGTAAATGCACAAACAGTAATATCTCCACATTGCACGGTGCAATTCTGAAATTTTTAGCTTTTTCCTGTTAATCCTAGCATGATAAAGAAGATTCAAAGAGAGTGAGATGCCAGCTCCTTTCATTCAGTCAGTAGCTTCAAACATTTCTGGTATATGAAAAACATGTTTTTCAATGGCAAAAATCAATGAATATTGTAAATGCACAAACAGTAATATCTCCACATTGCACGGTGCAATTCTGAAATTTTTAGCTTTTTCCTGTTAATCCTAGCATGATAAAGAAGATTCAAAGAGAGTGAGATGCCAGCTCCTTTCATTCAGTCAGTAGCTTCAAACATTTCTGGTATATGAAAAACATGTTTTTCAATGGCAAAAATCAATGAATATTGTAAATGCACAAACAGTAATATCTCCACATTGCACGGTGCAATTCTGAAATTTTTTGCTTTTTCCTGCTAATCCTAGCATGATAAAGAAGATTCAAAGAGAGTGAGATGCCAGCTCCTTTCATTCAGTCAGTAGCTTCAAACATTTCTGGACGTTTTTCAATGGCAAAAATCAATGAATATTGTAAATGCACAAACAGTAATATCTCCACATTGCACGGTGCAATTCTGAAATTTTTAGCTTTTTCCTGCTAATCCTAGCATGATAAAGAAGATTCAAAGAGAGTGAGATGCCAGCTCCTTTCATTCAGTCAGTAGCTTCAAACATTTCTGGACGTTTTTCAATGGCAAAAATCAATGAATATTGTAAATGCACAAACAGTAATATCTCCACATTGCACGGTGCAATTCTGAAATTTTTAGCTTTTTCCTGTTAATCCTAGCATGATAAAGAAGATTCAAAGAGAGTGAGATGCCAGCTCCTTTCATTCAGTCAGTAGCTTCAAACATTTCTGGTATATGAAAAACATGTTTTTCAATGGCAAAAATCAATGAATATTGTAAATGCACAAACAGTAATATCTCCACATTGCACGGTGCAATTCTGAAATTTTTAGCTTTTTCCTGTTAATCCTAGCATGATAAAGAAGATTCAAAGAGAGTGAGATGCCAGCTCCTTTCATTCAGTCAGTAGCTTCAAACATTTCTGGTATATGAAAAACGTTTTTCAATGGCAAAAATCTCTGAATATTGTAAATGCACAAACAGTAATATCTCCACATTGCACGGTGCAATTCTGAAATTTTTTGCTTTTTCCTGCTAATCCTAGCATGATAAAGAAGATTCAAAGAGAGTGAGATGCCAGCTCCTTTCATTCAGTCAGTAGCTTCAAACATTTCTGGTATATGAAAAACATGTTTTTCAATGGCAAAAATCAATGAATATTGTAAATGCACAAACAGTAATATCTCCACATTGCACGGTGCAATTCTGAAATTTTTAGCTTTTTCCTGTTAATCCTAGCATGATAAAGAAGATTCAAAGAGAGTGAGATGCCAGCTCCTTTCATTCAGTCAGTAGCTTCAAACATTTCTGGACGTTTTTCAATGGCAAAAATCAATGAATATTGTAAATGCACAAACAGTAATATCTCCACATTGCACGGTGCAATTCTGAAATTTTTAGCTTTTTCCTGTTAATCCTAGCATGATAAAGAAGATTCAAAGAGAGTGAGATGCCAGCTCCTTTCATTCAGTCAGTAGCTTCAAACATTTCTGGTATATGAAAAACATGTTTTTCAATGGCAAAAATCAATGAATATTGTAAATGCACAAACAGTAATATCTCCACATTGCACGGTGCAATTCTGAAATTTTTAGCTTTTTCCTGTTAATCCTAGCATGATAAAGAAGATTCAAAGAGAGTGAGATGCCAGCTCCTTTCATTCAGTCAGTAGCTTCAAACATTTCTGGACGTTTTTCAATGGCAAAAATCAATGAATATTGTAAATGCACAAACAGTAATATCTCCACATTGCACGGTGCAATTCTGAAATTTTTAGCTTTTTCCTGTTAATCCTAGCATGATAAAGAAGATTCAAAGAGAGTGAGATGCCAGCTCCTTTCATTCAGTCAGTAGCTTCAAACATTTCTGGTATATGAAAAACATGTTTTTCAATGGCAAAAATCAATGAATATTGTAAATGCACAAACAGTAATATCTCCACATTGCACGGTGCAATTCTGAAATTTTTAGCTTTTTCCTGTTAATCCTAGCATGATAAAGAAGATTCAAAGAGAGTGAGATGCCAGCTCCTTTCATTCAGTCAGTAGCTTCAAACATTTCTGGTATATGAAAAACATGTTTTTCAATGGCAAAAATCAATGAATATTGTAAATGCACAAACAGTAATATCTCCACATTGCACGGTGCAATTCTGAAATTTTTAGCTTTTTCCTGTTAATCCTAGCATGATAAAGAAGATTCAAAGAGACTGAGATGCCAGCTCCTTTCATTCAGTCAGTAGCTTCAAACATTTCTGGTATATGAAAAACATGTTTTTCAATGGCAAAAATCAATGAATATTGTAAATGCACAAACAGTAATATCTCCACATTGCACGGTGCAATTCTGAAATTTTTAGCTTTTTCCTGTTAATCCTAGCATGATAAAGAAGATTCAAAGAGAGTGAGATGCCAGCTCCTTTCATTCAGTCAGTAGCTTCAAACATTTCTGGTATATGAAAAACATGTTTTTCAATGGCAAAAATCAATGAATATTGTAAATGCACAAACAGTAATATCTCCACATTGCACGGTGCAATTCTGAAATTTTTAGCTTTTTCCTGTTAATCCTAGCATGATAAAGAAGATTCAAAGAGAGTGAGATGCCAGCTCCTTTCATTCAGTCAGTAGCTTCAAACATTTCTGGTATATGAAAAACATGTTTTTCAATGGCAAAAATCAATGAATATTGTAAATGCACAAACAGTAATATCTCCACATTGCACGGTGCAATTCTGAAATTTTTAGCTTTTTCCTGTTAATCCTAGCATGATAAAGAAGATTCAAAGAGAGTGAGATGCCAGCTCCTTTCATTCAGTCAGTAGCTTCAAACATTTCTGGACGTTTTTCAATGGCAAAAATCAATGAATATTGTAAATGCACAAACAGTAATATCTCCACATTGCACGGTGCAATTCTGAAATTTTTAGCTTTTTCCTGTTAATCCTAGCATGATAAAGAAGATTCAAAGAGAGTGAGATGCCAGCTCCTTTCATTCAGTCAGTAGCTTCAAACATTTCTGGTATATGAAAAACATGTTTTTCAATGGCAAAAATCAATGAATATTGTAAATGCACAAACAGTAATATCTCCACATTGCACGGTGCAATTCTGAAATTTTTAGCTTTTTCCTGTTAATCCTAGCATGATAAAGAAGATTCAAAGAGAGTGAGATGCCAGCTCCTTTCATTCAGTCAGTAGCTTCAAACATTTCTGGTATATGAAAAACATGTTTTTCAATGGCAAAAATCAATGAATATTGTAAATGCACAAACAGTAATATCTCCACATTGCACGGTGCAATTCTGAAATTTTTAGCTTTTTCCTGTTAATCCTAGCATGATAAAGAAGATTCAAAGAGAGTGAGATGCCAGCTCCTTTCATTCAGTCAGTAGCTTCAAACATTTCTGGTATATGAAAAACATGTTTTTCAATGGCAAAAATCAATGAATATTGTAAATGCACAAACAGTAATATCTCCACATTGCACGGTGCAATTCTGAAATTTTTAGCTTTTTCCTGTTAATCCTAGCATGATAAAGAAGATTCAAAGAGAGTGAGATGCCAGCTCCTTTCATTCAGTCAGTAGCTTCAAACATTTCTGGACGTTTTTCAATGGCAAAAATCAATGAATATTGTAAATGCACAAACAGTAATATCTCCACATTGCACGGTGCAATTCTGAAATTTTTAGCTTTTTCCTGTTAATCCTAGCATGATAAAGAAGATTCAAAGAGAGTGAGATGCCAGCTCCTTTCATTCAGTCAGTAGCTTCAAACATTTCTGGACGTTTTTCAATGGCAAAAATCAATGAATATTGTAAATGCACAAACAGTAATATCTCCACATTGCACGGTGCAATTCTGAAATTTTTTGCTTTTTCCTGTTAATCCTAGCATGATAAAGAAGATTCAAAGAGAGTGAGATGCCAGCTCCTTTCATTCAGTCAGTAGCTTCAAACATTTCTGGTATATGAAAAACATGTTTTTCAATGGCAAAAATCAATGAATATTGTAAATGCACAAACAGTAATATCTCCACATTGCACGGTGCAATTCTGAAATTTTTAGCTTTTTCCTGTTAATCCTAGCATGATAAAGAAGATTCAAAGAGAGTGAGATGCCAGCTCCTTTCATTCAGTCAGTAGCTTCAAACATTTCTGGTATATGAAAAACATGTTTTTCAATGGCAAAAATCAATGAATATTGTAAATGCACAAACAGTAATATCTCCACATTGCACGGTGCAATTCTGAAATTTTTAGCTTTTTCCTGTTAATCCTAGCATGATAAAGAAGATTCAAAGAGAGTGAGATGCCAGCTCCTTTCATTCAGTCAGTAGCTTCAAACATTTCTGGACGTTTTTCAATGGCAAAAATCAATGAATATTGTAAATGCACAAACAGTAATATCTCCACATTGCACGGTGCAATTCTGAAATTTTTAGCTTTTTCCTGTTAATCCTAGCATGATAAAGAAGATTCAAAGAGAGTGAGATGCCAGCTCCTTTCATTCAGTCAGTAGCTTCAAACATTTCTGGTATATGAAAAACATGTTTTTCAATGGCAAAAATCAATGAATATTGTAAATGCACAAACAGTAATATCTCCACATTGCACGGTGCAATTCTGAAATTTTTTGCTTTTTCCTGTTAATCCTAGCATGATAAAGAAGATTCAAAGAGAGTGAGATGCCAGCTCCTTTCATTCAGTCAGTAGCTTCAAACATTTCTGGTATATGAAAAACATGTTTTTCAATGGCAAAAATCAATGAATATTGTAAATGCACAAACAGTAATATCTCCACATTGCACGGTGCAATTCTGAAATTTTTTGCTTTTTCCTGTTAATCCTAGCATGATAAAGAAGATTCAAAGAGAGTGAGATGCCAGCTCCTTTCATTCAGTCAGTAGCTTCAAACATTTCTGGACGTTTTTCAATGGCAAAAATCAATGAATATTGTAAATGCACAAACAGTAATATCTCCACATTGCACGGTGCAATTCTGAAATTTTTAGCTTTTTCCTGTTAATCCTAGCATGATAAAGAAGATTCAAAGAGAGTGAGATGCCAGCTCCTTTCATTCAGTCAGTAGCTTCAAACATTTCTGGTATATGAAAAACATGTTTTTCAATGGCAAAAATCAATGAATATTGTAAATGCACAAACAGTAATATCTCCACATTGCACGGTGCAATTCTGAAATTTTTAGCTTTTTCCTGTTAATCCTAGCATGATAAAGAAGATTCAAAGAGAGTGAGATGCCAGCTCCTTTCATTCAGTCAGTAGCTTCAAACATTTCTGGACGTTTTTCAATGGCAAAAATCAATGAATATTGTAAATGCACAAACAGTAATATCTCCACATTGCACGGTGCAATTCTGAAATTTTTAGCTTTTTCCTGTTAATCCTAGCATGATAAAGAAGATTCAAAGAGAGTGAGATGCCAGCTCCTTTCATTCAGTCAGTAGCTTCAAACATTTCTGGTATATGAAAAACATGTTTTTCAATGGCAAAAATCAATGAATATTGTAAATGCACAAACAGTAATATCTCCACATTGCACGGTGCAATTCTGAAATTTTTTGCTTTTTCCTGCTAATCCTAGCATGATAAAGAAGATTCAAAGAGAGTGAGATGCCAGCTCCTTTCATTCAGTCAGTAGCTTCAAACATTTCTGGTATATGAAAAACATGTTTTTCAATGGCAAAAATCAATGAATATTGTAAATGCACAAACAGTAATATCTCCACATTGCACGGTGCAATTCTGAAATTTTTAGCTTTTTCCTGTTAATCCTAGCATGATAAAGAAGATTCAAAGAGAGTGAGATGCCAGCTCCTTTCATTCAGTCAGTAGCTTCAAACATTTCTGGACGTTTTTCAATGGCAAAAATCAATGAATATTGTAAATGCACAAACAGTAATATCTCCACATTGCACGGTGCAATTCTGAAATTTTTAGCTTTTTCCTGCTAATCCTAGCATGATAAAGAAGATTCAAAGAGAGTGAGATGCCAGCTCCTTTCATTCAGTCAGTAGCTTCAAACATTTCTGGACGTTTTTCAATGGCAAAAATCAATGAATATTGTAAATGCACAAACAGTAATATCTCCACATTGCACGGTGCAATTCTGAAATTTTTAGCTTTTTCCTGTTAATCCTAGCATGATAAAGAAGATTCAAAGAGAGTGAGATGCCAGCTCCTTTCATTCAGTCAGTAGCTTCAAACATTTCTGGTATATGAAAAACATGTTTTTCAATGGCAAAAATCAATGAATATTGTAAATGCACAAACAGTAATATCTCCACATTGCACGGTGCAATTCTGAAATTTTTAGCTTTTTCCTGTTAATCCTAGCATGATAAAGAAGATTCAAAGAGAGTGAGATGCCAGCTCCTTTCATTCAGTCAGTAGCTTCAAACATTTCTGGACGTTTTTCAATGGCAAAAATCAATGAATATTGTAAATGCACAAACAGTAATATCTCCACATTGCACGGTGCAATTCTGAAATTTTTAGCTTTTTCCTGTTAATCCTAGCATGATAAAGAAGATTCAAAGAGAGTGAGATGCCAGCTCCTTTCATTCAGTCAGTAGCTTCAAACATTTCTGGACGTTTTTCAATGGCAAAAATCAATGAATATTGTAAATGCACAAACAGTAATATCTCCACATTGCACGGTGCAATTCTGAAATTTTTAGCTTTTTCCTGTTAATCCTAGCATGATAAAGAAGATTCAAAGAGAGTGAGATGCCAGCTCCTTTCATTCAGTCAGTAGCTTCAAACATTTCTGGACGTTTTTCAATGGCAAAAATCAATGAATATTGTAAATGCACAAACAGTAATATCTCCACATTGCACGGTGCAATTCTGAAATTTTTAGCTTTTTCCTGTTAATCCTAGCATGATAAAGAAGATTCAAAGAGAGTGAGATGCCAGCTCCTTTCATTCAGTCAGTAGCTTCAAACATTTCTGGACGTTTTTCAATGGCAAAAATCAATGAATATTGTAAATGCACAAACAGTAATATCTCCACATTGCACGGTGCAATTCTGAAATTTTTAGCTTTTTCCTGTTAATCCTAGCATGATAAAGAAGATTCAAAGAGAGTGAGATGCCAGCTCCTTTCATTCAGTCAGTAGCTTCAAACATTTCTGGTATATGAAAAACATGTTTTTCAATGGCAAAAATCAATGAATATTGTAAATGCACAAACAGTAATATCTCCACATTGCACGGTGCAATTCTGAAATTTTTAGCTTTTTCCTGTTAATCCTAGCATGATAAAGAAGATTCAAAGAGAGTGAGATGCCAGCTCCTTTCATTCAGTCAGTAGCTTCAAACATTTCTGGTATATGAAAAACATGTTTTTCAATGGCAAAAATCAATGAATATTGTAAATGCACAAACAGTAATATCTCCACATTGCACGGTGCAATTCTGAAATTTTTAGCTTTTTCCTGTTAATCCTAGCATGATAAAGAAGATTCAAAGAGAGTGAGATGCCAGCTCCTTTCATTCAGTCAGTAGCTTCAAACATTTCTGGTATATGAAAAACATGTTTTTCAATGGCAAAAATCAATGAATATTGTAAATGCACAAACAGTAATATCTCCACATTGCACGGTGCAATTCTGAAATTTTTAGCTTTTTCCTGTTAATCCTAGCATGATAAAGAAGATTCAAAGAGAGTGAGATGCCAGCTCCTTTCATTCAGTCAGTAGCTTCAAACATTTCTGGTATATGAAAAACATGTTTTTCAATGGCAAAAATCAATGAATATTGTAAATGCACAAACAGTAATATCTCCACATTGCACGGTGCAATTCTGAAATTTTTAGCTTTTTCCTGTTAATCCTAGCATGATAAAGAAGATTCAAAGAGAGTGAGATGCCAGCTCCTTTCATTCAGTCAGTAGCTTCAAACATTTCTGGTATATGAAAAACATGTTTTTCAATGGCAAAAATCAATGAATATTGTAAATGCACAAACAGTAATATCTCCACATTGCACGGTGCAATTCTGAAATTTTTAGCTTTTTCCTGTTAATCCTAGCATGATAAAGAAGATTCAAAGAGAGTGAGATGCCAGCTCCTTTCATTCAGTCAGTAGCTTCAAACATTTCTGGACGTTTTTCAATGGCAAAAATCAATGAATATTGTAAATGCACAAACAGTAATATCTCCACATTGCACGGTGCAATTCTGAAATTTTTAGCTTTTTCCTGTTAATCCTAGCATGATAAAGAAGATTCAAAGAGAGTGAGATGCCAGCTCCTTTCATTCAGTCAGTAGCTTCAAACATTTCTGGACGTTTTTCAATGGCAAAAATCAATGAATATTGTAAATGCACAAACAGTAATATCTCCACATTGCACGGTGCAATTCTGAAATTTTTAGCTTTTTCCTGCTAATCCTAGCATGATAAAGAAGATTCAAAGAGAGTGAGATGCCAGCTCCTTTCATTCAGTCAGTAGCTTCAAACATTTCTGGACGTTTTTCAATGGCAAAAATCAATGAATATTGTAAATGCACAAACAGTAATATCTCCACATTGCACGGTGCAATTCTGAAATTTTTAGCTTTTTCCTGTTAATCCTAGCATGATAAAGAAGATTCAAAGAGAGTGAGATGCCAGCTCCTTTCATTCAGTCAGTAGCTTCAAACATTTCTGGTATATGAAAAACATGTTTTTCAATGGCAAAAATCAATGAATATTGTAAATGCACAAACAGTAATATCTCCACATTGCACGGTGCAATTCTGAAATTTTTAGCTTTTTCCTGTTAATCCTAGCATGATAAAGAAGATTCAAAGAGAGTGAGATGCCAGCTCCTTTCATTCAGTCAGTAGCTTCAAACATTTCTGGACGTTTTTCAATGGCAAAAATCAATGAATATTGTAAATGCACAAACAGTAATATCTCCACATTGCACGGTGCAATTCTGAAATTTTTAGCTTTTTCCTGTTAATCCTAGCATGATAAAGAAGATTCAAAGAGAGTGAGATGCCAGCTCCTTTCATTCAGTCAGTAGCTTCAAACATTTCTGGTATATGAAAACATGTTTTTCAATGGCAAAAATCAATGAATATTGTAAATGCACAAACAGTAATATCTCCACATTGCACGGTGCAATTCTGAAATTTTTAGCTTTTTCCTGTTAATCCTAGCATGATAAAGAAGATTCAAAGAGAGTGAGATGCCAGCTCCTTTCATTCAGTCAGTAGCTTCAAACATTTCTGGACGTTTTTCAATGGCAAAAATCAATGAATATTGTAAATGCACAAACAGTAATATCTCCACATTGCACGGTGCAATTCTGAAATTTTTAGCTTTTTCCTGTTAATCCTAGCATGATAAAGAAGATTCAAAGAGAGTGAGATGCCAGCTCCTTTCATTCAGTCAGTAGCTTCAAACATTTCTGGTATATGAAAACAGTTTTTCAATGGCAAAAATCAATGAA
The DNA here is from genome assembly GCF_046119375.1 of Phyllobates terribilis. NCBI lineage: Eukaryota > Metazoa > Chordata > Amphibia > Anura > Dendrobatidae > Phyllobates > Phyllobates terribilis. The sequence continues at coordinate 28,888 of NW_027367717.1, forward strand.
TATTGTAAATGCACAAACAGTAATATCTCCACATTGCACGGTGCAATTCTGAAATTTTTAGCTTTTTCCTGTTAATCCTAGCATGATAAAGAAGATTCAAAGAGAGTGAGATGCCAGCTCCTTTCATTCAGTCAGTAGCTTCAAACATTTCTGGTATATGAAAAACATGTTTTTCAATGGCAAAAATCAATGAATATTGTAAATGCACAAACAGTAATATCTCCACATTGCACGGTGCAATTCTGAAATTTTTAGCTTTTTCCTGTTAATCCTAGCATGATAAAGAAGATTCAAAGAGAGTGAGATGCCAGCTCCTTTCATTCAGTCAGTAGCTTCAAACATTTCTGGTATATGAAAAACATGTTTTTCAATGGCAAAAATCAATGAATATTGTAAATGCACAAACAGTAATATCTCCACATTGCACGGTGCAATTCTGAAATTTTTAGCTTTTTCCTGTTAATCCTAGCATGATAAAGAAGATTCAAAGAGAGTGAGATGCCAGCTCCTTTCATTCAGTCAGTAGCTTCAAACATTTCTGGTATATGAAAACATGTTTTTCAATGGCAAAAATCAATGAATATTGTAAATGCACAAACAGTAATATCTCCACATTGCACGGTGCAATTCTGAAATTTTTAGCTTTTTCCTGTTAATCCTAGCATGATAAAGAAGATTCAAAGAGAGTGAGATGCCAGCTCCTTTCATTCAGTCAGTAGCTTCAAACATTTCTGGTATATGAAAAACATGTTTTTCAATGGCAAAAATCAATGAATATTGTAAATGCACAAACAGTAATATCTCCACATTGCACGGTGCAATTCTGAAATTTTTAGCTTTTTCCTGTTAATCCTAGCATGATAAAGAAGATTCAAAGAGAGTGAGATGCCAGCTCCTTTCATTCAGTCAGTAGCTTCAAACATTTCTGGTATATGAAAAACATGTTTTTCAATGGCAAAAATCAATGAATATTGTAAATGCACAAACAGTAATATCTCCACATTGCACGGTGCAATTCTGAAATTTTTAGCTTTTTCCTGTTAATCCTAGCATGATAAAGAAGATTCAAAGAGAGTGAGATGCCAGCTCCTTTCATTCAGTCAGTAGCTTCAAACATTTCTGGTATATGAAAAACATGTTTTTCAATGGCAAAAATCAATGAATATTGTAAATGCACAAACAGTAATATCTCCACATTGCACGGTGCAATTCTGAAATTTTTAGCTTTTTCCTGTTAATCCTAGCATGATAAAGAAGATTCAAAGAGAGTGAGATGCCAGCTCCTTTCATTCAGTCAGTAGCTTCAAACATTTCTGGTATATGAACATGTTTTTCAATGGCAAAAATCAATGAATATTGTAAATGCACAAACAGTAATATCTCCACATTGCACGGTGCAATTCTGAAATTTTTAGCTTTTTCCTGTTAATCCTAGCATGATAAAGAAGATTCAAAGAGAGTGAGATGCCAGCTCCTTTCATTCAGTCAGTAGCTTCAAACATTTCTGGTATATGAAAAACATGTTTTTCAATGGCAAAAATCAATGAATATTGTAAATGCACAAACAGTAATATCTCCACATTGCACGGTGCAATTCTGAAATTTTTAGCTTTTTCCTGTTAATCCTAGCATGATAAAGAAGATTCAAAGAGAGTGAGATGCCAGCTCCTTTCATTCAGTCAGTAGCTTCAAACATTTCTAGAAACATGTTTTTCAATGGCAAAAATCAATGAATATTGTAAATGCACAAACAGTAATATCTCCACATTGCACGGTGCAATTCTGAAATTTTTAGCTTTTTCCTGTTAATCCTAGCATGATAAAGAAGATTCAAAGAGAGTGAGATGCCAGCTCCTTTCATTCAGTCAGTAGCTTCAAACATTTCTGGACGTTTTTCAATGGCAAAAATCAATGAATATTGTAAATGCACAAACAGTAATATCTCCACATTGCACGGTGCAATTCTGAAATTTTTAGCTTTTTCCTGTTAATCCTAGCATGATAAAGAAGATTCAAAGAGAGTGAGATGCCAGCTCCTTTCATTCAGTCAGTAGCTTCAAACATTTCTGGACGTTTTTCAATGGCAAAAATCAATGAATATTGTAAATGCACAAACAGTAATATCTCCACATTGCACGGTGCAATTCTGAAATTTTTAGCTTTTTCCTGTTAATCCTAGCATGATAAAGAAGATTCAAAGAGAGTGAGATGCCAGCTCCTTTCATTCAGTCAGTAGCTTCAAACATTTCTGGTATATGAAAAACATGTTTTTCAATGGCAAAAATCAATGAATATTGTAAATGCACAAACAGTAATATCTCCACATTGCACGGTGCAATTCTGAAATTTTTAGCTTTTTCCTGTTAATCCTAGCATGATAAAGAAGATTCAAAGAGAGTGAGATGCCAGCTCCTTTCATTCAGTCAGTAGCTTCAAACATTTCTGGACGTTTTTCAATGGCAAAAATCAATGAATATTGTAAATGCACAAACAGTAATATCTCCACATTGCACGGTGCAATTCTGAAATTTTTAGCTTTTTCCTGTTAATCCTAGTCATGATAAAGAAGATTCAAAGAGAGTGAGATGCCAGCTCCTTTCATTCAGTCAGTAGCTTCAAACATTTCTGGTATATGAAAAACATGTTTTTCAATGGCAAAAATCAATGAATATTGTAAATGGCACAAACAGTAATATCTCCACATTGCACGGTGCAATTCTGAAATTTTTAGCTTTTTTCCTGTTAATCCTAGCATGATAAAGAAGATTCAAAGAGAGTGAGATGCCAGCTCCTTCATTCAGTCAGTAGCTTCAAACATTTCTGGTATATGAAAAACATGTTTTTCAATGGCAAAAATCAATGAATATTGTAAATGCACAAACAGTAATATCTCCACATTGCACGGTGCAATTCTGAAATTTTTAGCTTTTCCTGTTAATCCTAGCATGATAAAGAAGATTCAAAGAGAGTGAGATGCCAGCTCCTTTCATTCAGTCAGTAGCTTCAAACATTTCTGGTATATGAAAAACATGTTTTTCAATGGCAAAAATCAATGAATATTGTAAATGCACAAACAGTAATATCTCCACATTGCACGGTGCAATTCTGAAATTTTTAGCTTTTTCCTGTTAATCCTAGCATGATAAAGAAGATTCAAAGAGAGTGAGATGCCAGCTCCTTTCATTCAGTCAGTAGCTTCAAACATTTCTGGTATATGAAAAACATGTTTTTCAATGGCAAAAATCAATGAATATTGTAAATGCACAAACAGTAATATCTCCACATTGCACGGTGCAATTCTGAAATTTTTAGCTTTTTCCTGTTAATCCTAGCATGATAAAGAAGATTCAAAGAGAGTGAGATGCCAGCTCCTTTCATTCAGTCAGTAGCTTCAAACATTTCTGGGAAAAACATGTTTTTTCAATGGCAAAAATCAATGAATATTGTAAATGCACAAACAGTAATATCTCCACATTGCACGGTGCAATTCTGAAATTTTTAGCTTTTTCCTGTTAATCCTAGCATGATAAAGAAGATTCAAAGAGAGTGAGATGCCAGCTCCTTTCATTCAGTCAGTAGCTTCAAACATTTCTGGTATATGAAAAACATGTTTTTCAATGGCAAAAATCAATGAATATTGTAAATGCACAAACAGTAATATCTCCACATTGCACGGTGCAATTCTGAAATTTTTAGCTTTTTCCTGTTAATCCTAGCATGATAAAGAAGATTCAAAGAGAGTGAGATGCCAGCTCCTTTCATTCAGTCAGTAGCTTCAAACATTTCTGGTATATGAAAAACATGTTTTTCAATGGCAAAAATCAATGAATATTGTAAATGCACAAACAGTAATATCTCCACATTGCACGGTGCAATTCTGAAATTTTTAGCTTTTTCCTGTTAATCCTAGCATGATAAAGAAGATTCAAAGAGAGTGAGATGCCAGCTCCTTTCATTCAGTCAGTAGCTTCAAACATTTCTGGATATGAAAAACATGTTTTTCAATGGCAAAAATCAATGAATATTGTAAATGCACAAACAGTAATATCTCCACATTGCACGGTGCAATTCTGAAATTTTTAGCTTTTTCCTGTTAATCCTAGCATGATAAAGAAGATTCAAAGAGAGTGAGATGCCAGCTCCTTTCATTCAGTCAGTAGCTTCAAACATTTCTGGTATATGAAAAACGTTTTTCAATGGCAAAAATCAATGAATATTGTAAATGCACAAACAGTAATATCTCCACATTGCACGGTGCAATTCTGAAATTTTTAGCTTTTTCCTGTTAATCCTAGCATGATAAAGAAGATTCAAAGAGAGTTTGATGCCAGCTCCTTTCATTCAGTCAGTAGCTTCAAACATTTCTGGTATATGAAAAACATGTTTTTCAATGGCAAAAATCAATGAATATTGTAAATGCACAAACAGTAATATCTCCACATTGCACGGTGCAATTCTGAAATTTTTAGCTTTTTCCTGTTAATCCTAGCATGATAAAGAAGATTCAAAGAGAGTGAGATGCCAGCTCCTTTCATTCAGTCAGTAGCTTCAAACATTTCTGGACGTTTTTCAATGGCAAAAATCAATGAATATTGTAAATGCACAAACAGTAATATCTCCACATTGCACGGTGCAATTCTGAAATTTTTAGCTTTTTCCTGTTAATCCTAGCATGATAAAGAAGATTCAAAGAGAGTGAGATGCCAGCTCCTTTCATTCAGTCAGTAGCTTCAAACATTTCTGGTATATGAAAAACATGTTTTTCAATGGCAAAAATCAATGAATATTGTAAATGCACAAACAGTAATATCTCCACATTGCACGGTGCAATTCTGAAATTTTTAGCTTTTTCCTGTTAATCCTAGCATGATAAAGAAGATTCAAAGAGAGTGAGATGCCAGCTCCTTTCATTCAGTCAGTAGCTTCAAACATTTCTGGACGTTTTTCAATGGCAAAAATCAATGAATATTGTAAATGCACAAACAGTAATATCTCCACATTGCACGGTGCAATTCTGAAATTTTTTGCTTTTTCCTGCTAATCCTAGCATGATAAAGAAGATTCAAAGAGAGTGAGATGCCAGCTCCTTTCATTCAGTCAGTAGCTTCAAACATTTCTGGTATATGAAAACATGTTTTTCAATGGCAAAAATCAATGAATATTGTAAATGCACAAACAGTAATATCTCCACATTGCACGGTGCAATTCTGAAATTTTTAGCTTTTTCCTGTTAATCCTAGCATGATAAAGAAGATTCAAAGAGAGTGAGATGCCAGCTCCTTTCATTCAGTCAGTAGCTTCAAACATTTCTGGTATATGAAAAACATGTTTTTCAATGGCAAAAATCAATGAATATTGTAAATGCACAAACAGTAATATCTCCACATTGCACGGTGCAATTCTGAAATTTTTAGCTTTTTCCTGTTAATCCTAGCATGATAAAGAAGATTCAAAGAGAGTGAGATGCCAGCTCCTTTCATTCAGTCAGTAGCTTCAAACATTTCTGGACGTTTTTCAATGGCAAAAATCAATGAATATTGTAAATGCACAAACAGTAATATCTCCACATTGCACGGTGCAATTCTGAAATTTTTAGCTTTTTCCTGTTAATCCTAGCATGATAAAGAAGATTCAAAGAGAGTGAGATGCCAGCTCCTTTCATTCAGTCAGTAGCTTCAAACATTTCTGGTATATGAAAAACATGTTTTTCAATGGCAAAAATCAATGAATATTGTAAATGCACAAACAGTAATATCTCCACATTGCACGGTGCAATTCTGAAATTTTTAGCTTTTTCCTGTTAATCCTAGCATGATAAAGAAGATTCAAAGAGAGGTGATGCCAGCTCCTTTCATTCAGTCAGTAGCTTCAAACATTTCTGGTATATGAAAAACATGTTTTTCAATGGCAAAAATCAATGAATATTGTAAATGCACAAACAGTAATATCTCCACATTGCACGGTGCAATTCTGAAATTTTTAGCTTTTTCCTGTTAATCCTAGCATGATAAAGAAGATTCAAAGAGAGTGAGATGCCAGCTCCTTTCATTCAGTCAGTAGCTTCAAACATTTCTGGACTGTTTTTCAATGGCAAAAATCAATGAATATTGTAAATGCACAAACAGTAATATCTCCACATTGCACGGTGCAATTCTGAAATTTTTAGCTTTTTCCTGTTAATCCTAGCATGATAAAGAAGATTTAAAGAGAGTGAGATGCCAGCTCCTTTCATTCAGTCAGTAGCTTCAAACATTTCTGGTATATGAAAAACATGTTTTTCAATGGCAAAAATCAATGAATATTGTAAATGCACAAACAGTAATATCTCCACATTGCACGGTGCAATTCTGAAATTTTTAGCTTTTTCCTGTTAATCCTAGCATGATAAAGATTCAAAGAGAGTGAGATGCCAGCTCCTTTCATTCAGTCAGTAGCTTCAAACATTTCTGGACGTTTTTCAATGGCAAAAATCAATGAATATTGTAAATGCACAAACAGTAATATCTCCACATTGCACGGTGCAATTCTGAAATTTTTTGCTTTTTCCTGCTAATCCTAGCATGATAAAGAAGATTCAAAGAGAGTGAGATGCCAGCTCCTTTCATTCAGTCAGTAGCTTCAAACATTTCTGGTATATGAAAAACATGTTTTTCAATGGCAAAAATCAATGAATATTGTAAATGCACAAACAGTAATATCTCCACATTGCACGGTGCAATTCTGAAATTTTTAGCTTTTTCCTGTTAATCCTAGCATGATAAAGAAGATTCAAAGAGAGTGAGATGCCAGCTCCTTTCATTCAGTCAGTAGCTTCAAACATTTCTGGTATATGAAAAACATGTTTTTCAATGGCAAAAATCAATGAATATTGTAAATGCACAAACAGTATTATCTCCACATTGCACGGTGCAATTCTGAAATTTTTAGCTTTTTCCTGTTAATCCTAGCATGATAAAGAAGATTCAAAGAGAGTGAGATGCCAGCTCCTTTCATTCAGTCAGTAGCTTCAAACATTTCTGGACGTTTTTCAATGGCAAAAATCAATGAATATTGTAAATGCACAAACAGTAATATCTCCACATTGCACGGTGCAATTCTGAAATTTTTAGCTTTTTCCTGCTAATCCTAGCATGATAAAGAAGATTCAAAGAGAGTGAGATGCCAGCTCCTTTCATTCAGTCAGTAGCTTCAAACATTTCTGGTATATGAAAAACATGTTTTTCAATGGCAAAAATCAATGAATATTGTAAATGCACAAACAGTAATATCGCCACATTGCACGGTGCAATTCTGAAATTTTTAGCTTTTTCCTGTTAATCCTAGCATGATAAAGAAGATTCAAAGAGAGTGAGATGCCAGCTCCTTTCATTCAGTCAGTAGCTTCAAACATTTCTGGACGTTTTTCAATGGCAAAAATCAATGAATATTGTAAATGCACAAACAGTAATATCTCCACATTGCACGGTGCAATTCTGAAATTTTTTGCTTTTTCCTGCTAATCCTAGCATGATAAAGAAGATTCAAAGAGAGTGAGATGCCAGCTCCTTTCATTCAGTCAGTAGCTTCAAACATTTCTGGTATATGAAAAACATGTTTTTCAATGGCAAAAATCAATGAATATTGTAAATGCACAAACAGTAATATCTCCACATTGCACGGTGCAATTCTGAAATTTTTAGCTTTTTCCTGTTAATCCTAGCATGATAAAGAAGATTCAAAGAGAGTGAGATGCCAGCTCCTTTCATTCAGTCAGTAGCTTCAAACATTTCTGGACGTTTTTCAATGGCAAAAATCAATGAATATTGTAAATGCACAAACAGTAATATCTCCACATTGCACGGTGCAATTCTGAAATTTTTAGCTTTTTCCTGTTAATCCTAGCATGATAAAGAAGATTCAAAGAGAGTGAGATGCCAGCTCCTTTCATTCAGTCAGTAGCTTCAAACATTTCTGGACGTTTTTCAATGGCAAAAATCAATGAATATTGTAAATGCACAAACAGTAATATCTCCACATTGCACGGTGCAATTCTGAAATTTTTAGCTTTTTCCTGTTAATCCTAGCATGATAAAGAAGATTCAAAGAGAGTGAGATGCCAGCTCCTTTCATTCAGTCAGTAGCTTCAAACATTTCTGGTATATGAAAAACGTTTTTCAATGGCAAAAATCAATGAATATTGTAAATGCACAAACAGTAATATCTCCACATTGCACGGTGCAATTCTGAAATTTTTAGCTTTTTCCTGTTAATCCTAGCATGATAAAGAAGATTCAAAGAGAGTGAGATGCCAGCTCCTTTCATTCAGTCAGTAGCTTCAAACATTTCTGGACGTTTTTCAATGGCAAAAATCAATGAATATTGTAAATGCACAAACAGTAATATCTCCACATTGCACGGTGCAATTCTGAAATTTTTAGCTTTTTCCTGTTAATCCTAGCATGATAAAGAAGATTCAAAGAGAGTGAGATGCCAGCTCCTTTCATTCAGTCAGTAGCTTCAAACATTTCTGGTATATGAAAAACATGTTTTTCAATGGCAAAAATCAATGAATATTGTAAATGCACAAACAGTAATATCTCCACATTGCACGGTGCAATTCTGAAATTTTTAGCTTTTTCCTGTTAATCCTAGCATGATAAAGAAGATTCAAAGAGAGTGAGATGCCAGCTCCTTTCATTCAGTCAGTAGCTTCAAACATTTCTGGTATATGAAAAACATGTTTTTCAATGGCAAAAATCAATGAATATTGTAAATGCACAAACAGTAATATCTCCACATTGCACGGTGCAATTCTGAAATTTTTAGCTTTTTCCTGTTAATCCTAGCATGATAAAGAAGATTCAAAGAGAGTGAGATGCCAGCTCCTTTCATTCAGTCAGTAGCTTCAAACATTTCTGGACGTTTTTCAATGGCAAAAATCAATGAATATTGTAAATGCACAAACAGTAATATCTCCACATTGCACGGTGCAATTCTGAAATTTTTAGCTTTTTCCTGCTAATCCTAGCATGATAAAGAAGATTCAAAGAGAGTGAGATGCCAGCTCCTTTCATTCAGTCAGTAGCTTCAAACATTTCTGGACGTTTTTCAATGGCAAAAATCAATGAATATTGTAAATGCACAAACAGTAATATCTCCACATTGCACGGTGCAATTCTGAAATTTTTTGCTTTTTCCTGCTAATCCTAGCATGATAAAGAAGATTCAAAGAGAGTGAGATCCCAGCTCCTTTCATTCAGTCAGTAGCTTCAAACATTTCTGGTATATGAAAAACATGTTTTTCAATGGCAAAAATCAATGAATATTGTAAATGCACAAACAGTAATATCTCCACATTGCACGGTGCAATTCTGAAATTTTTAGCTTTTTCCTGTTAATCCTAGCATGATAAAGAAGATTCAAAGAGAGTGAGATGCCAGCTCCTTTCATTCAGTCAGTAGCTTCAAACATTTCTGGTATATGAAAAACATGTTTTTCAATGGCAAAAATCAATGAATATTGTAAATGCACAAACAGTAATATCTCCACATTGCACGGTGCAATTCTGAAATTTTTAGCTTTTTCCTGTTAATCCTAGCATGATAAAGAAGATTCAAAGAGAGTGAGATGCCAGCTCCTTTCATTCAGTCAGTAGCTTCAAACATTTCTGGTATATGAAAAACATGTTTTTCAATGGCAAAAATCAATGAATATTGTAAATGCACAAACAGTAATATCTCCACATTGCACGGTGCAATTCTGAAATTTTTAGCTTTTTCCTGTTAATCCTAGCATGATAAAGAAGATTCAAAGAGAGTGAGATGCCAGCTCCTTTCATTCAGTCAGTAGCTTCAAACATTTCTGGTATATGAAAAACATGTTTTTCAATGGCAAAAATCAATGAATATTGTAAATGCACAAACAGTAATATCTCCACATTGCACGGTGCAATTCTGAAATTTTTAGCTTTTTCCTGTTAATCCTAGCATGATAAAGAAGATTCAAAGAGAGTGAGATGCCAGCTCCTTTCATTCAGTCAGTAGCTTCAAACATTTCTGGACGTTTTTCAATGGCAAAAATCAATGAATATTGTAAATGCACAAACAGTAATATCTCCACATTGCACGGTGCAATTCTGAAATTTTTAGCTTTTTCCTGCTAATCCTAGCATGATAAAGAAGATTCAAAGAGAGTGAGATGCCAGCTCCTTTCATTCAGTCAGTAGCTTCAAACATTTCTGGACGTTTTTCAATGGCAAAAATCAATGAATATTGTAAATGCACAAACAGTAATATCTCCACATTGCACGGTGCAATTCTGAAATTTTTAGCTTTTTCCTGTTAATCCTAGCATGATAAAGAAGATTCAAAGAGAGTGAGATGCCAGCTCCTTTCATTCAGTCAGTAGCTTCAAACATTTCTGGTATATGAAAAACATGTTTTTCAATGGCAAAAATCAATGAATATTGTAAATGCACAAACAGTAATATCTCCACATTGCACGGTGCAATTCTGAAATTTTTAGCTTTTTCCTGTTAATCCTAGCATGATAAAGAAGATTCAAAGAGAGTGAGATGCCAGCTCCTTTTATTCAGTCAGTAGCTTCAAACATTTCTGGACGTTTTTCAATGGCAAAAATCAATGAATATTGTAAATGCACAAACAGTAATATCTCCACATTGCACGGTGCAATTCTGAAATTTTTAGCTTTTTCCTGTTAATCCTAGCATGATAAAGAAGATTCAAAGAGAGTGAGATGCCAGCTCCTTTCATTCAGTCAGTAGCTTCAAACATTTCTGGACGTTTTTCAATGGCAAAAATCAATGAATATTGTAAATGCACAAACAGTAATATCTCCACATTGCACGGTGCAATTCTGAAATTTTTAGCTTTTTCCTGTTAATCCTAGCATGATAAAGAAGATTCAAAGAGAGTGAGATGCCAGCTCCTTTCATTCAGTCAGTAGCTTCAAACATTTCTGGTATATGAAAAACATGTTTTTCAATGGCAAAAATCAATGAATATTGTAAATGCACAAACAGTAATATCTCCACATTGCACGGTGCAATTCTGAAATTTTTAGCTTTTTCCTGTTAATCCTAGCATGATAAAGAAGATTCAAAGAGAGTGAGATGCCAGCTCCTTTCATTCAGTCAGTAGCTTCAAACATTTCTGGACGTTTTTCAATGGCAAAAATCAATGAATATTGTAAATGCACAAACAGTAATATCTCCACATTGCACGGTGCAATTCTGAAATTTTTAGCTTTTTCCTGTTAATCCTAGCATGATAAAGAAGATTCAAAGAGAGTGAGATGCCAGCTCCTTTCATTCAGTCAGTAGCTTCAAACATTTCTGGTATATGAAAAACATGTTTTTCAATGGCAAAAATCAATGAATATTGTAAATGCACAAACAGTAATATCTCCACATTGCACGGTGCAATTCTGAAATTTTTAGCTTTTTCCTGTTAATCCTAGCATGATAAAGAAGATTCAAAGAGAGTGAGATGCCAGCTCCTTTCATTCAGTCAGTAGCTTCAAACATTTCTGGACGTTTTTCAATGGCAAAAATCAATGAATATTGTAAATGCACAAACAGTAATATCTCCACATTGCACGGTGCAATTCTGAAATTTTTAGCTTTTTCCTGTTAATCCTAGCATGATAAAGAAGATTCAAAGAGAGTGAGATGCCAGCTCCTTTCATTCAGTCAGTAGCTTCAAACATTTCTGGTATATGAAAAACATGTTTTTCAATGGCAAAAATCAATGAATATTGTAAATGCACAAACAGTAATATCTCCACATTGCACGGTGCAATTCTGAAATTTTTAGCTTTTTCCTGTTAATCCTAGCATGATAAAGAAGATTCAAAGAGAGTGAGATGCCAGCTCCTTTCATTCAGTCAGTAGCTTCAAACATTTCTGGTATATGAAAAACATGTTTTTCAATGGCAAAAATCAATGAATATTGTAAATGCACAAACAGTAATATCTCCACATTGCACGGTGCAATTCTGAAATTTTTAGCTTTTTCCTGTTAATCCTAGCATGATAAAGAAGATTCAAAGAGAGTGAGATGCCAGCTCCTTTCATTCAGTCAGTAGCTTCAAACATTTCTGGACGTTTTTCAATGGCAAAAATCAATGAATATTGTAAATGCACAAACAGTAATATCTCCACATTGCACGGTGCAATTCTGAAATTTTTAGCTTTTTCCTGCTAATCCTAGCATGATAAAGAAGATTCAAAGAGAGTGAGATGGGGGGGAGTGGCCTGAGCACAGGACGAGATGGCAGCTTGATCCTGAGCTCCCTGAAGGCTAAAACTACAAAGCGACGATAAAAGCAACTTAAGAAGATTTATTCGATCAATTCTTACATGGATTAACTCCCTAAAGCTTAAGGATCATCTGGATACTGAAAAGACTCTCCCTGACCCGTTATTCTGGGAGATATTTCGTTTGGAAGCAGTGAGGTGCGTCCTTGATTTCATGCCAGTCCTTGATTTCATGCCAGTCGTGGGTATTGTGACATAGACCTGCAGGCTTGCAGGTCTGTGTGTCTCTGCAAGGGGACCCTCCCTACTCCCTTCCTCTGGACCTAGGAACACTGTTTATCGGGTGCTATCGGACAATTTGCAAAGGATTCATATTTTGAGGAAGGTGGCAAGGAGCCCTTAAAGCCTGCTCTGCTGTTGTGGGAGGCCGGTGGCTGTGGGACGAGCCGATTATATACTTCAGCTTTTACAGCCTGTGCTGGGAAGTAACAAGGACCGAGTCCTAACTAGACCCACGGGACCCTGTAGCCCTGAAAACGGCCCCACTGTACTGAACCACCAGCCTGCAAGCTGTCCCTGCCTGCTATCCACCCCACTACCAGCTGCGACCGGGGGTAAGACTCCTACAGAGATACCACCGCCCGGCGCTGTACCACCCTGCTACTAGCTGCGACCAGTGACAGGATTCCGGAAGTTAAAAACACCGGCCGGCACTTTCTGTGGAGGATCGCGGACCCCGGGGACCTTCCAGATCTACAATCAAGTAAGAAGATTGTGAGACCGGAGCCCTGAGAAGTCCAGCACACGGACGCCAAGCTACGGGACCTTCCTGCTTCAGGACGCCGGCAGCAGCCCGAAGACCCGGCCCTGCTCACAGCTGACGCGGCTACACAGAGGAGAGGAACTGTAGATATCATCATAAAAAGGTCAGACAAGCCCTGGCTGATGCCAGGGCTATTATCGTGACTCTGTGAGGCTATTGTCTGGGGTCTGGTGGCGGCGGTGTCCCTTTATTTTGTGGAGCGGTCCTCCCTCTCCCTCCTGCTGACGGGCGCTGCTTGTGTCTGCGGCCGGGATCCCTGCCTCTTGCTACGGCTGTTCCCTGGGTTCGGGGGCTGTTCCGGTGGTGGCAGTTCCCCCTCCTTAGTTCCGGAGCCGCTCCGCTCCTGGCTCTGCCCCTGTATCCCTTCTAAAGACCGGCGCTGCCGGTGTATAGGGCTTGCAGCCCCACATCCCCCGGGGCTGATTTACAAGCGGCGGTGTCTCCCTCCTGCTTCTGGGGGGGCCGCTTTGTCCCTCCCCACTAGTAACTGACAGGTGCCACCGGTCCCCGCGCTCCGCTCCACCTATTCCCGTTGTGCCGCTCTGCTGACTGTGCCCCTCCGGTGTTGGGACCCTACAGACCCCTGTGACTGCCTCCCCCTCTTGTGCTGGTGTTGCTGCGCTCTGATCTTGCCCTTGGTCCTTCCCTGCAGCGGCACCGCTGCCCTCCTCTGCCTCATATCCATAATCAGCTGATAGATTCAATTCTCCCGCCCCCTGCTGCAGCGTCCTCTGTACTGCTGTCCATGGTCCTGATCAAATCTCCTGCCCTCTGCTGCGGCGTAGCTCTGCACTGCTGTCCATGGTGCTGATTTGAGCTGCTGTCCATGGTGCTGATTTCAGTCAAACTCTCCTGCCCCTGCTACAGCGTCGCTCTGTTCTGCTGTCCAAGGTGCTGATTTTACATTAGTTAATTCTCTTGCCTCCTGCTGCAACATTGCTTTGCACTGCTGTCCATGGTGCTGATTTTATATCAGTACTGATACAGAGGTTCATCAAACATCAAACTTTGGACAAACATTTAATTGTGAGACTTGACTTTGAGGAGGGGTGGAGGATAGGAGGAATTGCTTCTGCCATATATATACTGTGATTTCGCTACCTGATATACATATAACAGTTGGTGCCCATGGAACTCTACAGATCTGCGAGTTTCTACAATAATTAGTTTTCTGTTAAGAACTATATGTGCCTTTTATTTTTATCCCTCAGCTCAAGTTTACTATTTCTCTTGATATTTTTGATTGTGATTTACATTTAAAGGATTGCATTCTAGGGGGTACATAATTCTGCAGTCTTTAAGGGTATTGATTGCCTCTTATTGGAGTGATATTTGTTTAATGCTAATTTCTTCCAGTCATTGTTCCTAGTCATTTTGCTACTCTAAAGTCTTCTATCCACTCTCTAGCTTAAATATTCCCATTGTCTTTTTGGTGTTTTCCTTATATATACACTTAGGACTTATTTTTTTTTACAATGGCGGCTAACAAAAAAAATACCCAAAAGTCTTTGGAAGCTCCCCTTAAAACTAGTGTGGTAAGAGCGAAGTCATCCCAACGTTCTTCATTTTCAAATCCCTCAGAGGATACTGTCAATACCATTAGTCCACTTAAGTCCAGATCACCTCATAGAAATCCTGACGATAGACAGAGTTTTAAAGTAAGTTCTCCCACCAAAGACTCTGCTAAAAGTCTATTTTCTCCAAAACCACAGAGAATTCATGACGCTAAACCTGCCCCTTCCACCGTAGTTAAAGAAAAAAAAGTGGAAGAGATGGACATTTCCATCTCATCAAAGAGAAGGGATCCAGGAGCTTGGAGCAACAAATATTCCTCACTGGCCACGAGTTCGGAGGAGGAATCCTCGGACACGTCTCCCAATCCTAGTCCAGATAAGAGACGTGCCAAAAAGGACGTCTCCCCTTCGTCTTCAGACCCTACGCCTAGTGTCCCGGCCAAAATACCCATTTCTCAAGAGTTGGGAAATACCGACCTTGGTTCATATCTGGACAATCTTTTAAAGACGATTGACAGAAATATGAAACTGGGCTTTGAGAAACAGGTAGACACCATGAAATCTACTTTGGAAGCTTTTGGAGTTAAATTGGAGGAAAACACTAAAAGACTTGAAACGGTGGAGGATAAGGTGGAGTCTGTTTCTTCTGATAATTTGGAAATTAAATCCGAGCTCAAAAGACTTAGATTAAAAGTTGCGGATTTGGAGGATAGGAGTAGGAGAAATAATTTGAAGATTAGGGGCATATCTGAGGATGTTTCTCCCTCGGATATCTCAGCTTTTCTCAAAGACTTTTTTCACAAGACAATCCCATCTCTTTCTGAGCAGGATCTTATCATTGATAGGGCCCATCGCTTATTTCGTCCGACCTCCATTTCCCCGGATCTTCCTAGGGATGTAATAGCTAGGTTGCATTTCTTCTCGACCAAAGAGAGAATCTTGAATTATATCAGGGAAAATAGGACTTTTCCAGAGCCTTTCTCACACCTAAAAATCTTCTCCGATTTTTCCAAAGAAACCATGGATGCAAGAAGGTCATACAAATTGATCACAGATAGACTGAGGGATATGAATA
This sequence comes from Phyllobates terribilis, assembly GCF_046119375.1. NCBI lineage: Eukaryota > Metazoa > Chordata > Amphibia > Anura > Dendrobatidae > Phyllobates > Phyllobates terribilis. The sequence goes on from NW_027367717.1 coordinate 44,556, forward strand.
TCCCATATAGGTGGGGCTTTCCAGTAAAATTGCTGATTTTCTTTAACCGGAAAACATTCACTCTTACAGATCCTGATGAAGGCCCCAAATTTTTTGATTTTATAAAAGACATTCCCTACAAAGTTACAAAGGCACCCCACCGCTGAAATGATAAACACTACTCCCTCGGGAGCCCTCTTTAAAAATAATCTCATTTTATCACCTCACCTAACATGCTATAATAAATTTATCATTCTTCTTATATTTAGCCTTCATGGTTTGTCCACATTATTTTTCCCCCCAATCTGAGGGAGAACCTTTTCGGTGAAGGTTCCCTCAGGAGATTTTTTGATTCGTTTTTTTTTTCTTTTTCTTTGAATATTTGGTTATTGTTATTACTATCTTTGAATTAATATTAGAGATATTGTATTCCAGCTTTGATTGTCGGTTGATTATTTTTTGGGAATTTGTTGGACCAACTGACCCCTCTCCTTTTGACTTACTTTAATTATTAATTTACCTATGCCTATCAAGATCATCACCTATAATGTAAGAGGCCTAAACAGTCCCAATAAGAGATTCTCCCTTTGGAAGGAATTGGGTCATCTTGGTGCTGATGTTGCGTGTCTTCAGGAGACAAGGTTTGCCGAGGGAAAACACCCTACTTTCACCCACAAACGCTACCCTCATATATTTGAATCCACTAGCGACCGGAAAAAAGCCGGTGTAGCTACAGTGATCAGAGATTCTGTCCCATTTGAGTTTTTAGATCAGCATAAAGATGTCAATGGAAGGTTCCATATATTGCTCTGTAAACTGAATAATCATGAGTGCACTGTTGTTAACCTATACGCCCCAAATAAAAAGCAAATACCCTTTTTGAATAAGGTTTTTAGAAAGGTTGAAGAGGTTAGGAGAGGTGAATTGATTTTTTTGGGAGACTTCAACATGGTCCCGGACGGGCATATGGACTCTTCCTCCCCCAGCCGTCATTTATACCCGACGCTAAATAACTGGCTTTATAAAAACGAACTATTTGATACATTTAGATGTCTGCAAACTACCTCCAAAGAATTCTCCCATTTTTCGGATGCGCACCAAACGGCCTCTAGAATAGACTTAATAATAACTGACGTTTTTTCTTTACCCAAATTCTCTAACGTATCTATAGGTCTTAGGTCTCTATCAGATCATGCCCCTACGTCATGTGAAATTCATATTGGTCCTCTTATTAAAAATGGATTTCTTTGGAAATGTAGATCTTCACTTATTCATAACCCCAAAAACAAAAAAATTATTGAAAAAGCTATTTCTGATTATTTTAGGGAGAATGATACCCCAGATCTATCTAATCCCTTCTCCAGCTGGTGCGCTCACAAGGCCGTCCTTCGTGGTGTACTAATGCAGATATCCTCATTTGAAAAAAAAGAAAAAAGATCAAAAATTAATTCTCTTCAAAAACTGATTAGGGAAAAAGAATTAGAGCAAATTAATCTTCCTTCCCCTTCCCCAATAATTCAAAAAGAACTCTCAAATTTAAGGGTAGAGCTAAAATCAGAAATTTCTTCCTCCTATGATGCAATTATTCGGAAATCAAAATTTAATTACTATGCGGCTCTAAATAAACCTACCCGCTTTATGGCCCGCCTAGTCAAATGTAAAAGAGCAATTAATAGAATAGATAAAATAAAAAACAATAGTGGAATAACGTTTTGCCACCCTAAAGATATAGTGAACCAGTTTGCAAATTTTTACAAAAAACTCTACAACATCAAAAATGATCCTCTAATTTCCCATCCTCACCCAGATGCAATCAACAAATTTTTATCCTCCATTAACCTACCGAAATTGAGCCCTCTGGATCACGAGTCATTGAATAAGCCTTTTTCTAACCTTGAAATTATTAACACAATAAAGCAACTTAAAGATTTCAAGGCTCCGGGTCCAGATGGGTTCATTAATGAGTATTATAAAACTTTTTGTGACCTACTTTCTTCCCCTCTCACGAAAATTTTCAATCATGCTTCCTCAATAAGCTCCTTCCCCTCAGAAATGCTGGAAGCCACCATTACCCTAATACCCAAGTCTAAGGATGAGAGAGATAATGTTAAAAATTATAGGCCCATTTCGCTAATTAACACTGATATTAAGATATATTCGAAAATTCTGGCCAATCGTTTATCGACTATTCTCCCATCTCTCATCAACGATGATCAGATTGGCTTCGTTGGTGGGAGGCAAGCAACTGATGGCTCTAGAAGACTTCTGAATATTATTAAGGTGATAAATACGGCGAAACTCCCAACTTCATTGCTTGCTTTAGACGCTGAAAAAGCTTTCGACAGGTTAAATTGGCTATACCTTAAACTCACCCTTATTAAATTCGGTTTTGATAACAAATTTCTCTCTTCAATTATGGCCCTCTATTCTAACCCCCAAGCAAAAATTTATGTTAACAATTATCTCTCAAATCCAATCCCTATCACAAATGGTACTAGACAGGGTTGCCCACTTTCCCCCCTTCTCTTTGTCCTGGCTATGGAGCCTTTGGCACAGAGGATTAGAGAAAACACTGACATTAGGGGGATTTCTACCCCATCTCGAGAATTTAAAATTGGCCTCTTTGCAGATGATGTTATGCTTTCCTTGCTGGACCCAGTAAATTCGGTTGCGGAGGTTTCAAAGGTTCTAGAACTATTCTCTCAGATTTCTTATTTTAAAATTAACAATGAGAAGTCTAAACTTTTGAATATTAATCTGGACCGCCAGACGAGAGAGGTTTTACACTCAAGATTTTCCTTTGGTCTGGCTAAACGCAATCTGACTTATTTGGGGATCAGTATTGGTAAATCTATTAATTCAACAATCTCTGACAATCTGGTTCTGATTGATGACATCGTCCGAGGAGATTTGATGGATTTTATGAAAAGAGATTTGTCGTGGTGGGGTAGAATCCTCTCTATCAAGATGTTTGTTCTTCCCAAAATTTTATATTTTTTCCGCAACCTACCTTTATCTATTTCCCATATCTTTATTCAAAAAATTCAAAATCAGATTAATTCTTATGTCTGGGATAATAAACGTGCGAGGATATCTGCTGATATATTGTACAAGAATAAATGTAACGGAGGTCTGAGCCATCCTAATATTTCCGCTTACTATCTGGCAAACCTTATCAAACAGAGCAGTTACTGGTTTAATTCTGACAGCCCCCCAGCTTGGATGATTCTGGAGACCTTCTTAAATAACGGTTCTTCTCCTCGTGAATTGTTACTCAGGCATCTTTTTAGACAGTGTACTCATGATTCTTCCCACCCTATTTTCCAGGCGATCATTGACGCCTGGAAAAAAATCACCAAAAAAAAGAAAAAGAATCCTTTAAGAGATTCTGATATGGATAAGCTTTCCCTTATCAAAAAATTTCCAATTGGTTTTGTTGCTGATCTGTATAACTCTTCCATTCCAGATCAATGGGACATTAAAGGGTTAAGGAAAATTGGAGACTTGTATGAAGCTTCTGTCTTTATCCCTTTCCAAATTCTTAAGAAAAGATTCAATTTGCCTTTTTCTGATTTCTTTTTATACTCTCATTTAAAGAGCATTATTCTGGAATTCATTTCTAGCAAATTTATCGTTTCCGAAATCTCGGTGAACCTGTTAAGTAACACATCCCATAAGATTTTTTGGAGCCTGAGACACCTATATAACAGCTTCAATAATGACCTCTCTTTCCAAAAACATCTTTTCATGATTCGATGGGAAAAGGACCTAAAACTCAATTTCCAATCCGACCAATGGGAGAATGCTCTTCTTTTCTCACAAGCCTCTAATATATCTATGCCCTTACAAGAGGCCTACTTCAAAATTTTAACCAGATGGTACTACACTCCAATCAGGCTCCACTATATAAAGCCCAGCAACTCTCCCCTCTGTTGGAGGGAGTGCGGCCTCAGGGGAGATCTGTTACATCTCTTTTGGAGCTGCCCTAAAATCCGCAATCTATGGGCTCAGATCTCTTCTTTGGTAGATGATCTCTTGGGCAGACCACTAATATTGACCCCTCAAAGGGCTTTACTATCCTTGGATCTTGAATCATACAAGTCGTTTGAAAGATCTTTGGTGATTCATTTATTCTCAGTTTGTAAGAATACATTGGCTTTTTATTGGAGAAAGTCACATGTCCCCACTTTGGAGGACTTAGTTGATAAGATGAATCTCCATAGAATATTTGAACTCAGATTTGCCCTTATTAACAATAATTTACTTAAATTTTCTAAGAAGTGGGATATTTGGTCCATTAAGTTCCCTCAACCATCTCATAATGCTGGAATATCTTAATAGGTGTTACATGTTTAGCTTATTAATATGTTTAATTTTGCTAATATGATAGTGATGTGTGTTTAATTGTTCAAGTTATCTATTATCGTGTTTATTATTTGACGAACAAATTTCTCCCACCTTCCCTGATTATTCCATTTCCGTTTGTACCCTTTCCCTTCCCCTTCCTCGGAATTACCCCTTCCCACGAATATTCTTATTTCACTACTTTATGCTACGATTGTTATTCCCCTGTTAAACTGTTTATTAAAAATAAAAAAAATATGGTAAAACAAAGAGAGTGAGATGCCAGCTCCTTTCATTCAGTCAGTAGCTTCAAACATTTCTGGTATATGAAAAACATGTTTTTCAATGGCAAAAATCAATGAATATTGTAAATGCACAAACAGTAATATCTCCACATTGCACGGTGCAATTCTGAAATTTTTAGCTTTTTCCTGTTAATCCTAGCATGATAAAGAAGATTCAAAGAGAGTGAGATGCCAGCTCCTTTCATTCAGTCAGTAGCTTCAAACATTTCTGGTATATGAAAAACATGTTTTTCAATGGCAAAAATCAATGAATATTGTAAATGCACAAACAGTAATATCTCCACATTGCACGGTGCAATTCTGAAATTTTTAGCTTTTTCCTGTTAATCCTAGCATGATAAAGAAGATTCAAAGAGAGTGAGATGCCAGCTCCTTTCATTCAGTCAGTAGCTTCAAACATTTCTGGACGTTTTTCAATGGCAAAAATCAATGAATATTGTAAATGCACAAACAGTAATATCTCCACATTGCACGGTGCAATTCTGAAATTTTTTGCTTTTTCCTGCTAATCCTAGCATGATAAAGAAGATTCAAAGAGAGTGAGATCCCAGCTCCTTTCATTCAGTCAGTAGCTTCAAACATTTCTGGTATATGAAAAACATGTTTTTCAATGGCAAAAATCAATGAATATTGTAAATGCACAAACAGTAATATCTCCACATTGCACGGTGCAATTCTGAAATTTTTAGCTTTTTCCTGTTAATCCTAGCATGATAAAGAAGATTCAAAGAGAGTGAGATGCCAGCTCCTTTCATTCAGTCAGTAGCTTCAAACATTTCTGGTATATGAAAAACATGTTTTTCAATGGCAAAAATCAATGAATATTGTAAATGCACAAACAGTAATATCTCCACATTGCACGGTGCAATTCTGAAATTTTTAGCTTTTTCCTGTTAATCCTAGCATGATAAAGAAGATTCAAAGAGAGTGAGATGCCAGCTCCTTTCATTCAGTCAGTAGCTTCAAACATTTCTGGTATATGAAAAACATGTTTTTCAATGGCAAAAATCAATGAATATTGTAAATGCACAAACAGTAATATCTCCACATTGCACGGTGCAATTCTGAAATTTTTAGCTTTTTCCTGTTAATCCTAGCATGATAAAGAAGATTCAAAGAGAGTGAGATGCCAGCTCCTTTCATTCAGTCAGTAGCTTCAAACATTTCTGGTATATGAAAAACATGTTTTTCAATGGCAAAAATCAATGAATATTGTAAATGCACAAACAGTAATATCTCCACATTGCACGGTGCAATTCTGAAATTTTTAGCTTTTTCCTGTTAATCCTAGCATGATAAAGAAGATTCAAAGAGAGTGAGATGCCAGCTCCTTTCATTCAGTCAGTAGCTTCAAACATTTCTGGACGTTTTTCAATGGCAAAAATCAATGAATATTGTAAATGCACAAACAGTAATATCTCCACATTGCACGGTGCAATTCTGAAATTTTTAGCTTTTTCCTGCTAATCCTAGCATGATAAAGAAGATTCAAAGAGAGTGAGATGCCAGCTCCTTTCATTCAGTCAGTAGCTTCAAACATTTCTGGACGTTTTTCAATGGCAAAAATCAATGAATATTGTAAATGCACAAACAGTAATATCTCCACATTGCACGGTGCAATTCTGAAATTTTTAGCTTTTTCCTGTTAATCCTAGCATGATAAAGAAGATTCAAAGAGAGTGAGATGCCAGCTCCTTTCATTCAGTCAGTAGCTTCAAACATTTCTGGTATATGAAAAACATGTTTTTCAATGGCAAAAATCAATGAATATTGTAAATGCACAAACAGTAATATCTCCACATTGCACGGTGCAATTCTGAAATTTTTAGCTTTTTCCTGTTAATCCTAGCATGATAAAGAAGATTCAAAGAGAGTGAGATGCCAGCTCCTTTTATTCAGTCAGTAGCTTCAAACATTTCTGGACGTTTTTCAATGGCAAAAATCAATGAATATTGTAAATGCACAAACAGTAATATCTCCACATTGCACGGTGCAATTCTGAAATTTTTAGCTTTTTCCTGTTAATCCTAGCATGATAAAGAAGATTCAAAGAGAGTGAGATGCCAGCTCCTTTCATTCAGTCAGTAGCTTCAAACATTTCTGGACGTTTTTCAATGGCAAAAATCAATGAATATTGTAAATGCACAAACAGTAATATCTCCACATTGCACGGTGCAATTCTGAAATTTTTAGCTTTTTCCTGTTAATCCTAGCATGATAAAGAAGATTCAAAGAGAGTGAGATGCCAGCTCCTTTCATTCAGTCAGTAGCTTCAAACATTTCTGGTATATGAAAAACATGTTTTTCAATGGCAAAAATCAATGAATATTGTAAATGCACAAACAGTAATATCTCCACATTGCACGGTGCAATTCTGAAATTTTTAGCTTTTTCCTGTTAATCCTAGCATGATAAAGAAGATTCAAAGAGAGTGAGATGCCAGCTCCTTTCATTCAGTCAGTAGCTTCAAACATTTCTGGACGTTTTTCAATGGCAAAAATCAATGAATATTGTAAATGCACAAACAGTAATATCTCCACATTGCACGGTGCAATTCTGAAATTTTTAGCTTTTTCCTGTTAATCCTAGCATGATAAAGAAGATTCAAAGAGAGTGAGATGCCAGCTCCTTTCATTCAGTCAGTAGCTTCAAACATTTCTGGTATATGAAAAACATGTTTTTCAATGGCAAAAATCAATGAATATTGTAAATGCACAAACAGTAATATCTCCACATTGCACGGTGCAATTCTGAAATTTTTAGCTTTTTCCTGTTAATCCTAGCATGATAAAGAAGATTCAAAGAGAGTGAGATGCCAGCTCCTTTCATTCAGTCAGTAGCTTCAAACATTTCTGGTATATGAAAAACATGTTTTTCAATGGCAAAAATCAATGAATATTGTAAATGCACAAACAGTAATATCTCCACATTGCACGGTGCAATTCTGAAATTTTTAGCTTTTTCCTGCTAATCCTAGCATGATAAAGAAGATTCAAAGAGAGTGAGATGCCAGCTCCTTTCATTCAGTCAGTAGCTTCAAACATTTCTGGTATATGAAAAACATGTTTTTCAATGGCAAAAATCAATGAATATTGTAAATGCACAAACAGTAATATCTCCACATTGCACGGTGCAATTCTGAAATTTTTAGCTTTTTCCTGTTAATCCTAGCATGATAAAGAAGATTCAAAGAGAGTGAGATGCCAGCTCCTTTCATTCAGTCAGTAGCTTCAAACATTTCTGGACGTTTTTCAATGGCAAAAATCAATGAATATTGTAAATGCACAAACAGTAATATCTCCACATTGCACGGTGCAATTCTGAAATTTTTAGCTTTTTCCTGTTAATCCTAGCATGATAAAGAAGATTCAAAGAGAGTGAGATGCCAGCTCCTTTCATTCAGTCAGTAGCTTCAAACATTTCTGGTATATGAAAAACATGTTTTTCAATGGCAAAAATCAATGAATATTGTAAATGCACAAACAGTAATATCTCCACATTGCACGGTGCAATTCTGAAATTTTTAGCTTTTTCCTGTTAATCCTAGCATGATAAAGAAGATTCAAAGAGAGTGAGATGCCAGCTCCTTTCATTCAGTCAGTAGCTTCAAACATTTCTGGTTAATGAAAAACATGTTTTTCAATGGCAAAAATCAATGAATATTGTAAATGCACAAACAGTAATATCTCCACATTGCACGGTGCAATTCTGAAATTTTTAGCTTTTTCCTGTTAATCCTAGCATGATAAAGAAGATTCAAAGAGAGTGAGATGCCAGCTCCTTTCATTCAGTCAGTAGCTTCAAACATTTCTGGACGTTTTTCAATGGCAAAAATCAATGAATATTGTAAATGCACAAACAGTAATATCTCCACATTGCACGGTGCAATTCTGAAATTTTTAGCTTTTTCCTGTTAATCCTAGCATGATAAAGAAGATTCAAAGAGAGTGAGATGCCAGCTCCTTTCATTCAGTCAGTAGCTTCAAACATTTCTGGTATATGAAAAACATGTTTTTCAATGGCAAAAATCAATGAATATTGTAAATGCACAAACAGTAATATCTCCACATTGCACGGTGCAATTCTGAAATTTTTAGCTTTTTCCTGTTAATCCTAGCATGATAAAGAAGATTCAAAGAGAGTGAGATGCCAGCTCCTTTCATTCAGTCAGTAGCTTCAAACATTTCTGGTATATGAAAAACATGTTTTTCAATGGCAAAAATCAATGAATATTGTAAATGCACAAACAGTAATATCTCCACATTGCACGGTGCAATTCTGAAATTTTTAGCTTTTTCCTGTTAATCCTAGCATGATAAAGAAGATTCAAAGAGAGTGAGATGCCAGCTCCTTTCATTCAGTCAGTAGCTTCAAACATTTCTGGACGTTTTTCAATGGCAAAAATCAATGAATATTGTAAATGCACAAACAGTAATATCTCCACATTGCACGGTGCAATTCTGAAATTTTTAGCTTTTTCCTGTTAATCCTAGCATGATAAAGAAGATTCAAAGAGAGTGAGATGCCAGCTCCTTTCATTCAGTCAGTAGCTTCAAACATTTCTGGTATATGAAAAACATGTTTTTCAATGGCAAAAATCAATGAATATTGTAAATGCACAAACAGTAATATCTCCACATTGCACGGTGCAATTCTGAAATTTTTAGCTTTTTCCTGTTAATCCTAGCATGATAAAGAAGATTCAAAGAGAGTGAGATGCCAGCTCCTTTCATTCAGTCAGTAGCTTCAAACATTTCTGGTATATGAAAAACATGTTTTTCAATGGCAAAAATCAATGAATATTGTAAATGCACAAACAGTAATATCTCCACATTGCACGGTGCAATTCTGAAATTTTTAGCTTTTTCCTGTTAATCCTAGCATGATAAAGAAGATTCAAAGAGAGTGAGATGCCAGCTCCTTTCATTCAGTCAGTAGCTTCAAACATTTCTGTATTGAAAACATGTTTTTCAATGGCAAAAATCAATGAATATTGTAAATGCACAAACAGTAATATCTCCACATTGCACGGTGCAATTCTGAAATTTTTAGCTTTTTCCTGTTAATCCTAGCATGATAAAGAAGATTCAAAGAGAGTGAGATGCCAGCTCCTTTCATTCAGTCAGTAGCTTCAAACATTTCTGGTATATGAAAAACGTTTTTCAATGGCAAAAATCAATGAATATTGTAAATGCACAAACAGTAATATCTCCACATTGCACGGTGCAATTCTGAAATTTTTAGCTTTTTCTGTTAATCCTAGCATGATAAAGAAGATTCAAAGAGAGTGAGATGCCAGCTCCTTTCATTCAGTCAGTAGCTTCAAACATTTCTGGTATATGAAAAACATGTTTTTCAATGGCAAAAATCAATGAATATTGTAAATGCACAAACAGTAATATCTCCACATTGCACGGTGCAATTCTGAAATTTTAGCTTTTTCCTGCTAATCCTAGCATGATAAAGAAGATTCAAAGAGAGTGAGATGCCAGCTCCTTTCATTCAGTCAGTAGCTTCAAACATTTCTGGCATGTTTTTCAATGGCAAAAATCAATGAATATTGTAAATGCACAAACAGTAATATCTCCACATTGCATGGTGCAATTCTGAAATTTTTAGCTTTTTCCTGTTAATCCTAGCATGATAAAGAAGATTCAAAGAGAGTGAGATGCCAGCTCCTTTCATTCAGTCAGTAGCTTCAAACATTTCTGGTCGTTTTTCAATGGCAAAAATCAATGAATATTGTAAATGCACAAACAGTAATATCTCCACATTGCACGGTGCAATTCTGAAATTTTTAGCTTTTTCCTGTTAATCCTAGCATGATAAAGAAGATTCAAAGAGAGTGAGATGCCAGCTCCTTTCATTCAGTCAGTAGCTTCAAACATTTCTGGTATATGAAAAACATGTTTTTCAATGGCAAAAATCAATGAATATTGTAAATGCACAAACAGTAATATCTCCACATTGCACGGTGCAATTCTGAAATTTTTAGCTTTTTCCTGTTAATCCTAGCATGATAAGGAAGATTCAAAATTCTCTCTGAGAGTGAGATGCCAGCTCCTTTCCATTCAGTCAGTAGCTTCAAACATTTCTGGACTTTTTTCATGGCAAAAATCAATGAATATTGTAAATGCACAAACAGTAATATCTCCACATTGCATGGTGCAATTCTGAAAATTGTAAATGCACAAACAGTAATTCTCCACATTGCACGTGCAATTCTGAAATTTTTAGCTTTTCTGTCCTAGCATGATAAATGAATATTGTAAATGCACAAACAGTAATATCTCCACATTGCACGGTGCAATTCTGAAATTTTTAGCTTTTTCCTGTTAATCCTAGCATGATAAGAAGATTCAAA
>NW_027367718.1:0-55545 GCF_046119375.1 Phyllobates terribilis
TTGTAAATGCACAAACAGTAATTTCTCCGCAATGCAAGGTGCAAGTCTGAAATTTTTTGCTTTTTCCTGCTCCTCTTAGCATGATAAAAAAGATTCAAAGAGAGTGAGATGGCAGCTACTTTCATTCAGTCAGTAGCTTCAATCATTTCTGGACGTTTTTCAATGGTAAAAATCAATGAATATTGTAAATGCACAAACAGTAATTTCTCCACATTGCAAGGTGCAATTCTGAAATTTTTTGCTTTTTCCTGCTCCTCTTAGCATGATAAAGAAGATTCAAAGAGAGTGAGATGCCAGCTCCTTTCATTCAGTCAGTAGCTTCAAACATTTCTGGTATATGAATAACATGATGTTTTTCAATGGCAAAAATCAATGAATATTGTAAATGCACAAACAGTAATTTCTCCGCATTGCAAGGTGCAATTCTGAAATTTCTTGCTTTTTCCTGCTCCTCTTAGCATGATAAAGAAGATTCAAAGAGAGTGAGATGCCAGCTCCTTTCATTCAGTCAGTAGCTTCAATCATTTCTGGTATATGAATAACATGATGTTTTTCAATGGCAAAAATCAATGAATATTGTAAATGCACAAACAGTAATTTCTCCGCATTGCAAGGTGCAATTCTGAAATTTTTTGCTTTTTCCTGCTCCTCTTAGCATGATAAAGAAGATTCAAAGAGAGTGAGATGCCAGCTCCTTTCATTCAGTCAGTAGCTTCAATCATTTCTGGACTTTTTTCAACGGCAAAAATCAATGAATATTGTAAATGCACAAACAGTAATTTCTCCGCATTGCAAGGTGCAATTCTGAAATTTTTTGCTTTTTCCTGCTCCTCTTAGCATGATAAAGAAGATTCAAAGAGAGTGAGATGCCAGCTCCTTTCATTCAGTCAGTAGCTTCAATCATTTCTGGACGTTTTTCAATGGCAAAAATCAATGTATATTGTAAATGCACAAACAGTAATTTCTCCGCATTGCAAGGTGCAATTCTGAAATTTTTTGCTTTTTCCTGCTCCTCTTAGCATGATAAAGAAGATTCAAAGAGAGTGAGATGCCAGCTCCTTTCATTCAGTCAGTAGCTTCAATCATTTCTGGACGTTTTTCAATGGCAAAAATCAATGAATATTGTAAATGCACAAACAGTAATTTCTCCGCATTGCAAGGTGCAATTCTGAAATTTTTTGCTTTTTCCTGCTCCTCTTAGCATGATAAAGAAGATTCAAAGAGAGTGAGATGCCAGCTCCTTTCATTCAGTCAGTAGCTTCAAACATTTCTGGTATATGAATAACATGATGTTTTTCAATGGCAAAAATCAATGAATTTTGTAAATGCACAAACAGCAATTTCTCCGCATTGCAAGGTGCAATTCTGAAATTTTTTGCTTTTTCCTGCTCCTCTTAGCATGATAAAGAAGATTCAAAGAGAGTGAGATGCCAGCTCCTTTCATTCAGTCAGTAGCTTCAATCATTTCTGGACGTTTTTCAATGGCAAAAATCAATGAATATTGTAAATGCACAAACAGTAATTTCTCCGCATTGCGAGGTGCAATTCTGAAATTTTATGCTTTTTCCTGCTCCTCTTAGCATGATAAAGAAGATTCAAAGAGAGTGAGATGCCAGCTCCTTTCATTCAGTCAGTAGCTTCAATCATTTCTGGTATGTGAATAACATGATGTTTTTCAATGGCAAAAATCAATGAATATTGTAAATGCACAAACAGTAATTTCTCCGCATTGCAAGGTGCAATTCTGAAATGTTTTGCTTTTTCCTGCTCCTCTTAGCATGATAAAGAAGATTCAAAGAGAGTGAGATGCCAGCTCCTTTCATTCAGTCAGTAGCTTCAATCATTTCTGGTATATGAATAACATGATGTTTTTCAATGGCAAAAATCAATGAATATTGTAAATGCACAAACAGTAATTTATTCGCATTGCAAGGTGCAATTCTGAAATTTTTTGGTTTTTCCTGCTCCTCTTAGCATGATAAAGAAGATTCAAAGAGAGTGAGATGCCAGCTCCTTTCATTCAGTCAGTAGCTTCAAACATTTCTGGTATATGTATAACATGATGTTTTTCAATGGCAAAAATCAATGAATATTGTAAATGCACAAACAGTAATTTCTCCGCATTGCAAGGTGCAATTCTGAAATTTTTTGCCTTTTCCTGCTCCTCTTAGCATGATAAAGAAGATTCAAAGAGAGTGAGATGCCAGCTCCTTTCATTCAGTCAGTAGCTTCAATCATTTCTGGACGTTTTTCAATGGCAAAAATCAATGAATATTGTAAATGCACAAACAGTAATTTCTCCGCATTGCAAGGTGCAATTCTGAAATTTTTTGCTTTTTCCTGCTCCTCTTAGCATGATAAAGAAGATTCAAAGAGAGTGAGATTCCAGCTCCTTTCATTCAGTCAGTAGCTTCAAACATTTCTGGTATATGAATAACATGATGTTTTTCAATGGCAAAAATCAATGAATATTGTAAATGCACAAACAGTAATTTCTCCGCATTGCAAGGTGCAATTCTGAAATTTTTTGCTTTTTCCTGCTCCTCTTAGCATGATAAAGAAGATTCAAAGAGAGTGAGATGCCAGCTCCTTTCATTCAGTCAGTAGCTTCAATCATTTCTGGACGTTTTTCAATGGCAAAAATCAATGAATATTGTAAATGCACAAACAGTAATTTCTCCGCATTGCAAGGTGCAATTCTGAAATTTTTTGCTTTTTCCTGCTCCTCTTAGCATGATAAAGAAGATTCAAAGAGAGTGAGATGCCAGCTCCTTTCATTCAGTCAGTAGCTTCAATCATTTCTGGTATATGAATAACATGATGTTTTTCAATGGCAAAAATCAATGAATATTGTAAATGCACAAACAGTAATTTCTCCGCATTGCAAGGTGCAATTCTGAAATTTTTTGCTTTTTCCTGCTCCTCTTAGCATGATAAAGAAGATTCAAAGAGAGTGAGATGCCAGCTCCTTTCATTCAGTCAGTAGCTTCAATCATTTCTGGACGTTTTTCAATGGCAAAAATCAATGAATATTGTAAATGCACAAACAGTAATTTCTCCGCATTGCAAGGTGCAATTCTGAAATTTTTTGCTTTTTCCTGCTCCTCTTAGCATGATAAAGAAGATTCAAAGAGAGTGACATGCCAGCTCCTTTCATTCAGTCAGTAGCTTCAAACATTTCTGGTATATGAATAACATGATGTTTTTCAATGGCAAAAATCAATGAATATTGTAAATGCACAAACAGTAATTTCTCCGCATTGCAAGGTGCAATTCTGAAATTTTTTGCTTTTTCCTGCTCCTCTTAGCATGATAAAGAAGATTCAAAGAGAGTGAGATGCCAGCTCCTTTCATTCAGTCAGTAGCTTCAATCATTTCTGGACGTTTCTCAATGGCAAAAATCAATGAATATTGTAAATGCACAAACTGTAATTTCTCCGCATTGCAAGGTGCAATTCTGAAATTTTTTGCTTTTTCCTGCTCATCTTAGCATGATAAAGAAGATTCAAAGAGAGTGAGATGCCAGCTCCTTTCATTCAGTCAGTAGCTTCAATCATTTCTGGACGTTTTTCAATGGCAAAAATCAATGAATATTGTAAATGCACAAACAGTAATTTCTCCGCATTGCAAGGTGCAATTCTGAAATTTTTTGCTTTTTCCTGCTCCTCTTAGCATGATAAAGAAGATTCAAAGAGAGTGAGATGCCAGCTCCTTTCATTCAGTCAGTAGCTTCAATCATTTCTGGACGTTTTTCAATGGCAAAAATCAATGAATATTGTAAATGCACAAACAGTAATTTCTCCGCATTGCAAGGTGCAATTCTGAAATTTTTTGCTTTTTCCTGCTCCTCTTAGCATGATAAAGAAGATTCAAAGAGAGTGAGATGCCAGCTCCTTTCATTCAGTCAGTAGCTTCAATCATTTCTGGACGTTTTTCAATGGCAAAAATCAATGAATATTGTAAATGCACAAAAAGTAATTTCTCCGCATTGCAAGGTGCAATTCTGAAATTTTTTGCTTTTTCCTGCTCCTCTTAGCATGATAAAGAAGATTCAAAGAGAGTGAGATGCCAGCTCCTTTCATTCAGTCAGTAGCTTCAAACATTTCTGGTATATGAATAACATGATGTTTTTCAATGGCAAAAATCAATGAATATTGTAAATGCACAAACAGTAATTTCTCCGCATTGCAAGGTGCAAGTCTGAAATTTTTTGCTTTTTCCTGCTCCTCTTAGCATGATAAAAAAGATTCAAAGAGAGTGAGATGGCAGCTACTTTCATTCAGTCAGTAGCTTCAATCATTTCTGGACGTTTTTCAATGGTAAAAATCAATGAATATTGTAAATGCACAAACAGTAATTTCTCCACATTGCAAGGTGCAATTCTGAAATTTTTTGCTTTTTCCTGCTCCTCTTAGCATGATAAAGAAGATTCAAAGAGAGTGAGATGCCAGCTCCTTTCATTCAGTCAGTAGCTTCAAACATTTCTGGTATATGAATAACATGATGTTTTTCAATGGCAAAAATCAATGAATATTGTAAATGCACAAACAGTAATTTCTCCGCATTGCAAGGTGCAATTCTGAAATTTCTTGCTTTTTCCTGCTCCTCTTAGCATGATAAAGAAGATTCAAAGAGAGTGAGATGCCAGCTCCTTTCATTCAGTCAGTAGCTTCAATCATTTCTGGTATATGAATAACATGATGTTTTTCAATGGCAAAAATCAATGAATATTGTAAATGCACAAACAGTAATTTCTCCGCATTGCAAGGTGCAATTCTGAAATTTTTTGCTTTTTCCTGCTCCTCTTAGCATGATAAAGAAGATTCAAAGAGAGTGAGATGCCAGCTCCTTTCATTCAGTCAGTAGCTTCAATCATTTCTGGACTTTTTTCAACGGCAAAAATCAATGAATATTGTAAATGCACAAACAGTAATTTCTCCGCATTGCAAGGTGCAATTCTGAAATTTTTTGCTTTTTCCTGCTCCTCTTAGCATGATAAAGAAGATTCAAAGAGAGTGAGATGCCAGCTCCTTTCATTCAGTCAGTAGCTTCAATCATTTCTGGACGTTTTTCAATGGCAAAAATCAATGTATATTGTAAATGCACAAACAGTAATTTCTCCGCATTGCAAGGTGCAATTCTGAAATTTTTTGCTTTTTCCTGCTCCTCTTAGCATGATAAAGAAGATTCAAAGAGAGTGAGATGCCAGCTCCTTTCATTCAGTCAGTAGCTTCAATCATTTCTGGACGTTTTTCAATGGCAAAAATCAATGAATATTGTAAATGCACAAACAGTAATTTCTCCGCATTGCAAGGTGCAATTCTGAAATTTTTTGCTTTTTCCTGCTCCTCTTAGCATGATAAAGAAGATTCAAAGAGAGTGAGATGCCAGCTCCTTTCATTCAGTCAGTAGCTTCAAACATTTCTGGTATATGAATAACATGATGTTTTTCAATGGCAAAAATCAATGAATTTTGTAAATGCACAAACAGCAATTTCTCCGCATTGCAAGGTGCAATTCTGAAATTTTTTGCTTTTTCCTGCTCCTCTTAACATGATAAAGAAGATTCAAAGAGAGTGAGATGCCAGCTCCTTTCATTCAGTCAGTAGCTTCAATCATTTCTGGACGTTTTTCAATGGCAAAAATCAATGAATATTGTAAATGCACAAACAGTAATTTCTCCGCATTGCGAGGTGCAATTCTGAAATTTTTTGCTTTTTCCTGCTCCTCTTAGCATGATAAAGAAGATTCAAAGAGAGTGAGATGCCAGCTCCTTTCATTCAGTCAGTAGCTTCAATCATTTCTGGTATGTGAATAACATGATGTTTTTCAATGGCAAAAATCAATGAATATTGTAAATGCACAAACAGTAATTTCTCCGCATTGCAAGGTGCAATTCTGAAATGTTTTGCTTTTTCCTGCTCCTCTTAGCATGATAAAGAAGATTCAAAGAGAGTGAGATGCCAGCTCCTTTCATTCAGTCAGTAGCTTCAATCATTTCTGGTATATGAATAACATGATGTTTTTCAATGGCAAAAATCAATGAATATTGTAAATGCACAAACAGTAATTTATTCGCATTGCAAGGTGCAATTCTGAAATTTTTTGGTTTTTCCTGCTCCTCTTAGCATGATAAAGAAGATTCAAAGAGAGTGAGATGCCAGCTCCTTTCATTCAGTCAGTAGCTTCAAACATTTCTGGTATATGAATAACATGATGTTTTTCAATGGCAAAAATCAATGAATATTGTAAATGCACAAACAGTAATTTCTCCGCATTGCAAGGTGCAATTCTGAAATTTTTTGCCTTTTCCTGCTCCTCTTAGCATGATAAAGAAGATTCAAAGAGAGTGAGATGCCAGCTCCTTTCATTCAGTCAGTAGCTTCAATCATTTCTGGACGTTTTTCAATGGCAAAAATCAATGAATATTGTAAATGCACAAACAGTAATTTCTCCGCATTGCAAGGTGCAATTCTGAAATTTTTTGCTTTTTCCTGCTCCTCTTAGCATGATAAAGAAGATTCAAAGAGAGTGAGATTCCAGCTCCTTTCATTCAGTCAGTAGCTTCAAACATTTCTGGTATATGAATAACATGATGTTTTTCAATGGCAAAAATCAATGAATATTGTAAATGCACAAACAGTAATTTCTCCGCATTGCAAGGTGCAATTCTGAAATTTTTTGCTTTTTCCTGCTCCTCTTAGCATGATAAAGAAGATTCAAAGAGAGTGAGATGCCAGCTCCTTTCATTCAGTCAGTAGCTTCAATCATTTCTGGACGTTTTTCAATGGCAAAAATCAATGAATATTGTAAATGCACAAACAGTAATTTCTCCGCATTGCAAGGTGCAATTCTGAAATTTTTTGCTTTTTCCTGCTCCTCTTAGCATGATAAAGAAGATTCAAAGAGAGTGAGATGCCAGCTCCTTTCATTCAGTCAGTAGCTTCAATCATTTCTGGTATATGAATAACATGATGTTTTTCAATGGCAAAAATCAATGAATATTGTAAATGCACAAACAGTAATTTCTCCGCATTGCAAGGTGCAATTCTGAAATTTTTTGCTTTTTCCTGCTCCTCTTAGCATGATAAAGAAGATTCAAAGAGAGTGAGATGCCAGCTCCTTTCATTCAGTCAGTAGCTTCAATCATTTCTGGACGTTTTTCAATGGCAAAAATCAATGAATATTGTAAATGCACAAACAGTAATTTCTCCGCATTGCAAGGTGCAATTCTGAAATTTTTTGCTTTTTCCTGCTCCTCTTAGCATGATAAAGAAGATTCAAAGAGAGTGAGATGCCAGCTCCTTTCATTCAGTCAGTAGCTTCAATCATTTCTGGACGTTTTTCAATGGCAAAAATCAATGAATATTGTAAATGCACAAACAGTAATTTCTCCGCATTGCAAGGTGCAATTCTGAAATTTTTTGCTTTTTCCTGCTCCTCTTAGCATGATAAAGAAGATTCAAAGAGAGTGACATGCCAGCTCCTTTCATTCAGTCAGTAGCTTCAAACATTTCTGGTATATGAATAACATGATGTTTTTCAATGGCAAAAATCAATGAATATTGTAAATGCACAAACAGTAATTTCTCCGCATTGCAAGGTGCAATTCTGAAATTTTTTGCTTTTTCCTGCTCCTCTTAGCATGATAAAGAAGATTCAAAGAGAGTGAGATGCCAGCTCCTTTCATTCAGTCAGTAGCTTCAATCATTTCTGGACGTTTTTCAATGGCAAAAATCAATGAATATTGTAAATGCACAAACAGTAATTTCTCCGCATTGCAAGGTGCAATTCTGAAATTTTTTGCTTTTTCCTGCTCCTCTTAGCATGATAAAGAAGATTCAAAGAGAGTGAGATGCCAGCTCCTTTCATTCAGTCAGTAGCTTCAATCATTTCTGGACGTTTTTCAATGGCAAAAATCAATGTATATTGTAAATGCACAAACAGTAATTTCTCCGCATTGCAAGGTGCAATTCTGAAATTTTTTGCTTTTTCCTGCTCCTCTTAGCATGATAAAGAAGATTCAAAGAGAGTGAGATGCCAGCTCCTTTCATTCAGTCGGTAGGTTCAATCATTTCTGGACGTTTTTCAATGGCAAAAATCAATGAATATTGTAAATGCACAAACAGTAATTTCTCCGCATTGCAAGGTGCAATTCTGAAATTTTTTGCTTTTTCCTGCTCCTCCTAGCATGATAAAGAAGATTCAAAGAGAGTGAGATGCCAGCTCCTTTCATTCAGTCAGTAGCTTCAATCATTTCCGGACGTTTTTCAATGGCAAAAATCAATGAATATTGTAAATGCACAAACAGTAATTTCTCCGCATTGCAAGGTGCAATTCTGAAATTTTTTGCTTTTTCCTGCTCCTCTTAGCATGATAAAGAAGATTCAAAGAGAGTGAGATGCCAGCTCCTTTCATTCAGTCAGTAGCTTCAATCATTTCTGGACGTTTTTCAATGGCAAAAATCAATGTATATTGTAAATGCACAAACAGTAATTTCTCCGCATTGCAAGGTGCAATTCTAAAATTTTTTGCTTTTTCCTGCTCCTCTTAGCATGATAAAGAAGATTCAAAGAGAGTGAGATGCCAGCTCCTTTCATTCAGTCAGTAGCTTCAATCATTTCTGGACGTTTTTCAATGGCAAAAATCAATGTATATTGTAAATGCACAAACAGTAATTTCTCCGCATTGCAAGGTGCAATTCTGAAATTTTTTGCTTTTTCCTGCTCCTCTTAGCATGATAAAGAAGATTCAAAGAGAGTGAGATGCCAGCTCCTTTCATTCAGTCAGTAGCTTCAATCATTTCTGGACGTTTTTCAATGGCAAAAATCAATGAATATTGTAAATGCACAAACAGTAATTTCTCCGCATTGCAAGGTGCAATTCTGAAATTTTTTGCTTTTTCCTGCTCCTCTTAGCATGATAAAGAAGATTCAAAGAGAGTGAGATTCCAGCTCCTTTCATTCAGTCAGTAGCTTCAAACATTTCTGGTATATGAATAACATGATGTTTTTCAATGGCAAAAATCAATGAATATTGTAAATGCACAAACAGTAATTTCTCCGCATTGCAAGGTGCAATTCTGAAATTTTTTGCTTTTTCCTGCTCCTCTTAGCATGATAAAGAAGATTCAAAGAGAGTGAGATGCCAGCTCCTTTCATTCAGTCAGTAGCTTCAATCATTTCTGGACGTTTTTCAATGGCAAAAATCAATGAATATTGTAAATGCACAAACAGTAATTTCTCCGCATTGCAAGGTGCAATTCTGAAATTTTTTGCTTTTTCCTGCTCCTCTTAGCATGATAAAGAAGATTCAAAGAGAGTGAGATGCCAGCTCCTTTCATTCAGTCAGTAGCTTCAATCATTTCTGGTATATGAATAACATGATGTTTTTCAATGGCAAAAATCAATGAATATTGTAAATGCACAAACAGTAATTTCTCCGCATTGCAAGGTGCAATTCTGAAATTTTTTGCTTTTTCCTGCTCCTCTTAGCATGATAAAGAAGATTCAAAGAGAGTGAGATGCCAGCTCCTTTCATTCAGTCAGTAGCTTCAATCATTTCTGGACGTTTTTCAATGGCAAAAATCAATGAATATTGTAAATGCACAAACAGTAATTTCTCCGCATTGCAAGGTGCAATTCTGAAATTTTTTGCTTTTTCCTGCTCCTCTTAGCATGATAAAGAAGATTCAAAGAGAGTGACATGCCAGCTCCTTTCATTCAGTCAGTAGCTTCAAACATTTCTGGTATATGAATAACATGATGTTTTTCAATGGCAAAAATCAATGAATATTGTAAATGCACAAACAGTAATTTCTCCGCATTGCAAGGTGCAATTCTGAAATTTTTTGCTTTTTCCTGCTCCTCTTAGCATGATAAAGAAGATTCAAAGAGAGTGAGATGCCAGCTCCTTTCATTCAGTCAGTAGCTTCAATCATTTCTGGACGTTTTTCAATGGCAAAAATCAATGAATATTGTAAATGCACAAACAGTAATTTCTCCGCATTGCAAGGTGCAATTCTGAAATTTTTTGCTTTTTCCTGCTCCTCTTAGCATGATAAAGAAGATTCAAAGAGAGTGAGATGCCAGCTCCTTTCATTCACTCAGTAGCTTCAATCATTTTTGGTATATGAATAACATGATGTTTTTCAATGGCAAAAATCAATGAATATTGTAAATGCACAAACAGTAATTTCTCCGCATTGCAAGGTGCAATTCTGAAATTTTTTGCTTTTTCCTGCTCCTCTTAGCATGATAAAGAAGATTCAAAGAGAGTGAGATGCCAGCTCCTTTCATTCAGTCAGTAGCTTCAATCATTTCTGGACGTTTTTCAACGGCAAAAATCAATGAATATTGTAAATGCACAAACAGTAATTTCTCCGCATTGCAAGGTGCAATTCTGAAATTTTTTGCTTTTTCCTGCTCCTCTTAGCATGATAAAGAAGATTCAAAGAGAGTGAGATGCCAGCTCCTTTCATTCAGTCGGTAGGTTCAATCATTTCTGGACGTTTTTCAATGGCAAAAATCAATGAATATTGTAAATGCACAAACAGTAATTTCTCCGCATTGCAAGGTGCAATTCTGAAATTTTTTGCTTTTTCCTGCTCCTCTTAGCATGATAAAGAAGATTCAAAGAGAGTGAGATGCCAGCTCCTTTCATTCAGTCAGTAGCTTCAATCATTTCTGGACGTTTTTCAATGGCAAAAATCAATGAATATTGTAAATGCACAAACAGTAATTTCTCCGCATTGCAAGGTGCAATTCTGAAATTTTTTGCTTTTTCCTGCTCCTCTTAGCATGATAAAGAAGATTCAAAGAGAGTGAGATGCCAGCTCCTTTCATTCAGTCAGTAGCTTCAATCATTTCTGGACGTTTTTCAATGGCAAAAATCAATGTATATTGTAAATGCACAAACAGTAATTTCTCCGCATTGCAAGGTGCAATTCTGAAATTTTTTGCTTTTTCCTGCTCCTCTTAGCATGATAAAGAAGATTCAAAGAGAGTGAGATGCCAGCTCCTTTCATTCAGTCAGTAGCTTCAATCATTTCTGGACATTTTTCAATGGCAAAAATCAATGTATATTGTAAATGCACAAACAGTAATTTCTCCGCATTGCAAGGTGCAATTCTGAAATTTTTTGCTTTTTCCTGCTCCTCTTAGCATGATAAAGAAGATTCAAAGAGAGTGAGATGCCAGCTCCTTTCATTCAGTCAGTAGCTTCAATCATTTCTGGACGTTTTTCAATGGCAAAAATCAATGAATATTGTAAATGCACAAACAGTAATTTCTCCGCATTGCAAGGTGCAATTCTGAAATTTTTTGCTTTTTCCTGCTCCTCTTAGCATGATAAAGAAGATTCAAAGAGAGTGAGATGCCAGCTCCTTTCATTCAGTCAGTAGCTTCAAACATTTCTGGTATATGAATAACATGATGTTTTTCAATGGCAAAAATCAATGAATTTTGTAAATGCACAAACAGCAATTTCTCCGCATTGCAAGGTGCAATTCTGAAATTTTTTGCTTTTTCCTGCTCCTCTTAGCATGATAAAGAAGATTCAAAGAGAGTGAGATGCCAGCTCCTTTCATTCAGTCAGTAGCTTCAATCATTTCTGGACGTTTTTCAATGGCAAAAATCAATGAATATTGTAAATGCACAAACAGTAGTTTCTCCGCATTGCGAGGTGCAATTCTGAAATTTTTTGCTTTTTCCTGCTCCTCTTAGCATGATAAAGAAGATTCAAAGAGAGTGAGATGCCAGCTCCTTTCATTCAGTCAGTAGCTTCAATCATTTCTGGTATATGAATAACATGATGTTTTTCAATGGCAAAAATCAATGAATATTGTAAATGCACAAACAGTAATTTCTCCGCATTGCAAGGTGCAATTCTGAAATTTTTTGCTTTTTCCTGCTCCTCTTAGCATGATAAAGAAGATTCAAAGAGAGTGAGATGCCAGCTCCTTTCATTCAGTCAGTAGCTTCAATCATTTCTGGTATATGAATAACATGATGTTTTTCAATGGCAAAAATCAATGAATATTGTAAATGCACAAACAGTAATTTATTCGCATTGCAAGGTGCAATTCTGAAATTTTTTGCTTTTTCCTGCTCCTCTTAGCATGATAAAGAAGATTCAAAGAGAGTGAGATGCCAGCTCCTTTCATTCAGTCAGTAGCTTCAAACATTTCTGGTATATGAATAACATGATGTTTTTCAATGGCAAAAATCAATGAATATTGTAAATGCACAAACAGTAATTTCTCCGCATTGCAAGGTGCAATTCTGAAATTTTTTGCCTTTTCCTGCTCCTCTTAGCATGATAAAGAAGATTCAAAGAGAGTGAGATGCCAGCTCCTTTCATTCAGTCAGTAGCTTCAATCATTTCTGGACGTTTTTCAATGGCAAAAATCAATGAATATTGTAAATGCACAAACAGTAATTTCTCCGCATTGCAAGGTGCAATTCTGAAATTTTTTGCTTTTTCCTGCTCCTCTTAGCATGATAAAGAAGATTCAAAGAGAGTGAGATGCCAGCTCCTTTCATTCAGTCAGTAGCTTCAAACATTTCTGGTATATGAATAACATGATGTTTTTCAATGGCAAAAATCAATGAATATTGTAAATGCACAAACAGTAATTTCTCCGCATTGCAAGGTGCAATTCTGAAATTTTTTTCTTTTTCCTGCTCCTCTTAGCATGATAAAGAAGATTCAAAGAGAGTGAGATGCCAGCTCCTTTCATTCAGTCAGTAGCTTCAATCATTTCTGGACGTTTTTCAATGGCAAAAATCAATGAATATTGTAAATGCACAAACAGTAATTTCTCCGCATTGCAAGGTGCAATTCTGAAATTTTTTGCTTTTTCCTGCTCCTCTTAGCATGATAAAGAAGATTCAAAGAGAGTGAGATGCCAGCTCCTTTCATTCAGTCAGTAGCTTCAATCATTTCTGGTATATGAATAACATGATGTTTTTCAATGGCAAAAATCAATGAATATTGTAAATGCACAAACAGTAATTTCTCCGCATTGCAAGGTGCAATTCTGAAATTTTTTGCTTTTTCCTGCTCCTCTTAGCATGATAAAGAAGATTCAAAGAGAGTGAGATGCCAGCTCCTTTCATTCAGTCAGTAGCTTCAATCATTTCTGGACGTTTTTCAATGGCAAAAATCAATGAATATTGTAAATGCACAAACAGTAATTTCTCCGCATTGCAAGGTGCAATTCTGAAATTTTTTGCTTTTTCCTGCTCCTTTTAGCATGATAAAGAAGATTCAAAGAGAGTGACATGCCAGCTCCTTTCATTCAGTCAGTAGCTTCAAACATTTCTGGTATATGAATAACATGATGTTTTTCAATGGCAAAAATCAATGAATATTGTAAATGCACAAACAGTAATTTCTCCGCATTGCAAGGAGCAATTCTGAAATTTTTTGCATTTTCCTGCTCCTCTTAGCATGATAAAGAAGATTCAAAGAGAGTGAGATGCCAGCTCCTTTCATTCAGTCAGTAGCTTCAATCATTTCTGGACGTTTTTCAATGGCAAAAATCAATGAATATTGTAAATGCACAAACAGTAATTTCTCCGCATTGCAAGGTGCAATTCTGAAATTTTTTGCTTTTTCCTGCACCTCTTAGCATGATAAAGAAGATTCAAAGAGAGTGAGATGCCAGCTCCTTTCATTCAGTCAGTAGCTTCAAACATTTCTGGACGTTTTTCAATGGCAAAAATCAATGAATATTGTAAATGCACAAACAGTAATTTCTCCGCATTGCAAGGTGCATTTCTGAAATTTTTTGCTTTTTCCTGCTCCTCTTAGCATGATAAAGAAGATTCAAAGAGAGTGAGATGCCAGCTCCTTTCATTCAGTCAGTAGCTTCAATCATTTCTGGTATATGAATAACATGATGTTTAACAATGGCAAAAATCAATGAATATTGTAAATGCACAAACAGTAATTTCTCCGCATTGCAAGGTGCAATTCTGAAATTTTTTGCTTTTTCCTGCTCCTCTTAGCATGATAAAGAAGATTCAAAGAGAGTGAGATGCCAGCTCCTTTCATTCAGTCAGTAGCTTCAATCATTTCTGGATGTTTTTCAATGGCAAAAATCAATGAATATTGTAAATGCACAAACAGTAATTTCTCCGCATTGCAAGGTGCAATTCTGAAATTTTTTGCTTTTTCCTGCTCCTCTTAGCATGGTAAAGAAGATTCAAAGAGAGTGAGATGCCAGCTCCTTTCATTCAGTCAGTAGCTTCAATCATTTCTGGACGTTTTTCAACGGCAAAAATCAATGAATATTGTAAATGCACAAACAGTAATTTCTCCGCATTGCAAGGTGCAATTCTGAAATTTTTTGCTTTTTCCTGCTCCTCTTAGCATGATAAAGAAGATTCAAAGAGCGTGAGATGCCAGCTCCTTTCATTCAGTCAGTAGCTTCAATCATTTCTGGACGTTTTTCAATGGCAAAAATCAATGAATATTGTAAATGCACAAACAGTAATTTCTCCGCATTGCAAGGTGCAATTCTGAAATTTTTTGCTTTTTCCTGCTCCTCTTAGCATGATAAAGAAGATTCAAACAGAGTGAGATGCCAGCTCCTTTCATTCAGTCAGTAGCTTCAATCATTTCTGGACGTTTTTCAATGGCAAAAATCAATGAATATTGTAAATGCACAAACAGTAATTTCTCCGTATTGCAAGGTGCAATTCTGAAATTTTTTGCTTTTTCCTGCTCCTCTTAGCATGATAAAGAAGATTCAAAGAGAGTGAGATGCCAGCTCCTTTCATTCAGTCAGTAGCTTCAATCATTTCTGGACGTTTTTCAATGGCAAAAATCAATGAATATTGTAAATGCACAAGCAGTAATTTCTCCGCATTGCAAGGTGCAATTCTGAAATTTTTTGCTTTTTCCTGCTCCTCTTAGCATGATAAAGAAGATTCAAAGAGACTGAGATGCCAGCTCCTTTCATTCAGTCAGTAGCTTCAATCATTTCTGGACGTTTTTCAATGGCAAAAATCAATGAATATTGTAAATGCACAAACAGTAATTTCTCCGCATTGCAAGGTGCAATTCTGAAATTTTTTACTTTTTCCTGCTCCTCTTAGCATGAAAAAGAAGATTCAAAGAGAGTGAGATGCCAGCTCCTTTCATTCAGTCAGTAGCTTCAATCATTTCTGGTATATGAATAACATGATGTTTTTCAATGGCAAAAATCAATGAATATTGTAAATGCACAAACAGTAATTTCTCCGCATTGCAAGGTGCAATTCTGAAATTTTTTGCTTTTTCCTGCTCCTCTTAGCATGATAAAGAAGATTCAAAGAGAGTGAGATGCCAGCTCCTTTCATTCAGTCAGTAGCTTCAATCATTTCTGGACGTTTTTCAATGGCAAAAATCAATGAATATTGTAAATGCACAAACAGTAATTTCTCCGCATTGCAAGGTGCAATTCTGAAATTTTTTGCTTTTTCCTGCTCCTCTTAGCATGATAAAGAAGATTCAAAGAGAGTGAGATGCCAGCTCCTTTCATTCAGTCAGTAGCTTCAATCATTTCTGGTATATGAATAACATGATGTTTTTCAATGGCAAAAATCAATGAATATTGTAAATGCACAAACAGTAATTTCTCCGCATTGCAAGGTGCAATTCTGAAATTTTTTGATTTTTCCTGCTCCTCTTAGCATGATAAAGAAGATTCAAAGAGAGTGAGATGCCAGCTCCTTTCATTCAGTCAGTAGCTTCAAACATTTCTGGACGTTTTTCAATGGCAAAAATCAATGAATATTGTAAATGCACAAACAGTAATTTCTCCGCATTGCAAGGTGCAATTCTGAAATTTTTTGCTTTTTCCTGCTCCTCTTAGCATGATAAAGAAGATTCAAAGAGAGTGAGATGCCAGCTCCTTTCATTCAGTCAGTAGCTTCAATCATTTCTGGTATATGAATAACATGATGTTTAACAATGGCAAAAATCAATGAATATTGTAAATGCACAAACAGTAATTTCTCCGCATTGCAAGGTGCAATTCTGAAATTTTTTGCTTTTTCCTGCTCCTCTTAGCATGATAAAGAAGATTCAAAGAGAGTGAGATGCCAGCTCCTTTCATTCAGTCAGTAGCTTCAATCATTTCTGGATGTTTTTCAATGGCAAAAATCAATGAATATTGTAAATGCACAAACAGTAATTTCTCCGCATTGCAAGGTGCAATTCTGAAATTTTTTGCTTTTTCCTGCTCCTCTTAGCATGATAAAGAAGATTCAAAGAGAGTGAGATGCCAGCTCCTTTCATTCAGTCAGTAGCTTCAATCATTTCTGGACGTTTTTCAACGGCAAAAATCAATGAATATTGTAAATGCACAAACAGTAATTTCTCCGCATTGCAAGGTGCAATTCTGAAATTTTTTGCTTTTTCCTGCTCCTCTTAGCATGATAAAGAAGATTCAAAGAGAGTGAGATGCCAGCTCCTTTCATTCAGTCAGTAGCTTCAATCATTTCTGGACGTTTTTCAATGGCAAAAATCAATGAATATTGTAAATGCACAAACAGTAATTTCTCCGCATTGCAAGGTGCAATTCTGAAATTTTTTGCTTTTTCCTGCTCCTCTTAGCATGATAAAGAAGATTCAAAGAGAGTGAGATGCCAGCTCCTTTCATTCAGTCAGTAGCTTCAATCATTTCTGGTATATGAATAACATGATGTTTAACAATGGCAAAAATCAATGAATATTGTAAATGCACAAACAGTAATTTCTCCGCATTGCAAGGTGCAATTCTGAAATTTTTTGCTTTTTCCTGCTCCTCTTAGCATGATAAAGAAGATTCAAAGAGAGTGAGATGCCAGCTCCTTTCATTCAGTCAGTAGCTTCAATCATTTCTGGATGTTTTTCAATGGCAAAAATCAATGAATATTGTAAATGCACAAACAGTAATTTCTCCGCATTGCAAGGTGCAATTCTGAAATTTTTTGCTTTTTCCTGCTCCTCTTAGCATGATAAAGAAGATTCAAAGAGAGTGAGATGCCAGCTCCTTTCATTCAGTCAGTAGCTTCAATCATTTCTGGACGTTTTTCAACGGCAAAAATCAATGAATATTGTAAATGCACAAACAGTAATTTCTCCGCATTGCAAGGTGCAATTCTGAAATTTTTTGCTTTTTCCTGCTCCTCTTAGCATGATAAAGAAGATTCAAAGAGAGTGAGATGCCAGCTCCTTTCATTCAGTCAGTAGCTTCAATCATTTCTGGACGTTTTTCAATGGCAAAAATCAATGAATATTGTAAATGCACAAACAGTAATTTCTCCGCATTGCAAGGTGCAATTCTGAAATTTTTTGCTTTTTCCTGCTCCTCTTAGCATGATAAAGAAGATTCAAAGAGAGTGAGATGCCAGCTCCTTTCATTCAGTCAGTAGCTTCAATCATTTCTGGACGTTTTTCAATGGCAAAAATCAATGAATATTGTAAATGCACAAACAGTAATTTCTCCGTATTGCAAGATGCAATTCTGAAATTTTTTGCTTTTTCCTGCTCCTCTTAGCATGATAAAGAAGATTCAAAGAGAGTGAGATGCCAGCTCCTTTCATTCAGTCAGTAGCTTCAATCATTTCTGGACGTTTTTCAATGGCAAAAATCAATGAATATTGTAAATGCACAAGCAGTAATTTCTCCGCATTGCAAGGTGCAATTCTGAAATTTTTTGCTTTTTCCTGCTCCTCTTAGCATGATAAAGAAGATTCAAAGAGACTGAGATGCCAGCTCCTTTCATTCAGTCAGTAGCTTCAATCATTTCTGGACGTTTTTCAATGGCAAAAATCAATGAATATTGTAAATGCACAAACAGTAATTTCTCCGCATTGCAAGGTGCAATTCTGAAATTTTTTACTTTTTCCTGCTCCTCTTAGCATGAAAAAGAAGATTCAAAGAGAGTGAGATGCCAGCTCCTTTCATTCAGTCAGTAGCTTCAATCATTTCTGGTATATGAATAACATGATGTTTTTCAATGGCAAAAATCAATGAATATTGTAAATGCACAAACAGTAATTTCTCCGCATTGCAAGGTGCAATTCTGAATTTTTTTGCTTTTTCCTGCTCCTCTTAGCATGATAAAGAAGATTCAAAGAGAGTGAGATGCCAGCTCCTTTCATTCAGTCAGTAGCTTCAATCATTTCTGGACGTTTTTCAATGGCAAAAATCAATGAATATTGTAAATGCACAAACAGTAATTTCTCCGCATTGCAAGGTGCAATTCTGAAATTTTTTGCTTTTTCTTGCTCCTCTTAGCATGATAAAGAAGATTCAAAGAGAGTGAGATGCCAGCTCCTTTCATTCAGTCAGTAGCTTCAATCATTTCTGGTATATGAATAACATGATGTTTTTCAATGGCAAAAATCAATGAATATTGTAAATGCACAAACAGTAATTTCTCCGCATTGCAAGGTGCAATTCTGAAATTTTTTACTTTTTCCTGCTCCTCTTAGCATGAAAAAGAAGATTCAAAGAGAGTGAGATGCCAGCTCCTTTCATTCAGTCAGTAGCTTCAATCATTTCTGGTATATGAATAACATGATGTTTTTCAATGGCAAAAATCAATGAATATTGTAAATGCACAAACAGTAATTTCTCCGCATTGCAAGGTGCAATTCTGAAATTTTTTGCTTTTTCCTGCTCCTCTTAGCATGATAAAGAAGATTCAAAGAGAGTGAGATGCCAGCTCCTTTCATTCAGTCAGTAGCTTCAATCATTTCTGGACGTTTTTCAATGGCAAAAATCAATGAATATTGTAAATGCACAAACAGTAATTTCTCCGCATTGCAAGGTGCAATTCTGAAATTTTTTGCTTTTTCCTGCTCCTCTTAGCATGATAAAGAAGATTCAAAGAGAGTGAGATGCCAGCTCCTTTCATTCAGTCAGTAGCTTCAATCATTTCTGGTATATGAATAACATGATGTTTTTCAATGGCAAAAATCAATGAATATTGTAAATGCACAAACAGTAATTTCTCCGCATTGCAAGGTGCAATTCTGAAATTTTTTGCTTTTTCCTGCTCCTCTTAGCATGATAAAGAAGATTCAAAGAGAGTGAGATGCCAGCTCCTTTCATTCAGTCAGTAGCTTCAATCATTTCTGGTATATGAATAACATGATGTTTAACAATGGCAAAAATCAATGAATATTGTAAATGCACAAACAGTAATTTCTCCGTATTGCAAGGTGCAATTCTGAAATTTTTTGCTTTTTCCTGCTCCTCTTAGCATGATAAAGAAGATTCAAAGAGAGTGAGATGCCAGCTCCTTTCATTCAGTCAGTAGCTTCAATCATTTCTGGATGTTTTTCAATGGCAAAAATCAATGAATATTGTAAATGCACAAACAGTAATTTCTCCGCATTGCAAGGTGCAATTCTGAAATTTTTTGCTTTTTCCTGCTCCTCTTAGCATGATAAAGAAGATTCAAAGAGAGTGAGATGCCAGCTCCTTTCATTCAGTCAGTAGCTTCAATCATTTCTGGACGTTTTTCAACGGCAAAAATCAATGAATATTGTAAATGCACAAACAGTAATTTCTCCGCATTGCAAGGTGCAATTCTGAAATTTTTTGCTTTTTCCTGCTCCTCTTAGCATGATAAAGAAGATTCAAAGAGAGTGAGATGCCAGCTCCTTTCATTCAGTCAGTAGCTTCAATCATTTCTGGACGTTTTTCAATGGCAAAAATCAATGAATATTGTAAATGCACAAACAGTAATTTCTCCGCATTGCAAGGTGCAATTCTGAAATTTTTTGCTTTTTCCTGCTCCTCTTAGCATGATAAAGAAGATTCAAAGAGAGTGAGATGCCAGCTCCTTTCATTCAGTCAGTAGCTTCAATCATTTCTGGACGTTTTTCAATGGCAAAAATCAATGAATATTGTAAATGCACAAACAGTAATTTCTCCGTATTGCAAGGTGCAATTCTGAAATTTTTTGCTTTTTCCTGCTCCTCTTAGCATGATAAAGAAGATTCAAAGAGAGTTAGATGCCAGCTCCTTTCATTCAGTCAATAGCTTCAATCATTTCTGGACGTTTTTCAATGGCAAAAATCAATGAATATTGTAAATGCACAAGCAGTAATTTCTCCGCATTGCAAGGTGCAATTCTGAAATTTTTTGCTTTTTCCTGCTCCTCTTAGCATGATAAAGAAGATTCAAAGAGACTGAGATGCCAGCTCCTTTCATTCAGTCAGTAGCTTCAATCATTTCTGGACGTTTTTCAATGGCAAAAATCAATGAATATTGTAAATGCACAAACAGTAATTTCTCCGCATTGCAAGGTGCAATTCTGAAATTTTTTACTTTTTCCTGCTCCTCTTAGCATGAAAAAGAAGATTCAAAGAGAGTGAGATGCCAGCTCCTTTCATTCAGTCAGTAGCTTCAATCATTTCTGGTATATGAATAACATGATGTTTTTCAATGGCAAAAATCAATGAATATTGTAAATGCACAAACAGTAATTTCTCCGCATTGCAAGGTGCAATTCTGAATTTTTTTGCTTTTTCCTGCTCCTCTTAGCATGATAAAGAAGATTCAAAGAGAGTGAGATGCCAGCTCCTTCCATTCAGTCAGTAGCTTCAATCATTTCTGGACGTTTTTCAATGGCAAAAATCAATGAATATTGTAAATGCACAAACAGTAATTTCTCCGCATTGCAAGGTGCAATTCTGAAATTTTTTGCTTTTTCCTGCTCCTCTTAGCATGATAAAGAAGATTCAAAGAGAGTGAGATGCCAGCTCCTTTCATTCAGTCAGTAGCTTCAATCATTTCTGGTATATGAATAACATGATGTTTTTCAATGGCAAAAATCAATGAATATTGTAAATGCACAAACAGTAATTTCTCCGCATTGCAAGGTGCAATTCTGAAATTTTTTGCTTTTTCCTGCTCCTCTTAGCATGATAAAGAAGATTCAAAGAGAGTGAGATGCCAGCTCCTTTCATTCAGTCAGTAGCTTCAATCATTTCTGGTATATGAATAACATGATGTTTTTCAATGGCAAAAATCAATGAATATTGTAAATGCACAAACAGTAATTTCTCCGCATTGCAAGGTGCAATTCTGAAATTTTTTGCCTTTTCCTGCTCCTCTTAGCATGATAAAGAAGATTCAAAGAGAGTGAGATGCCAGCTCCTTTCATTCAGTCAGTAGCTTCAATCATTTCTGGACGTTTTTCAATGGCAAAAATCAATGAATATTGTAAATGCACAAACAGTAATTTCTCCGCATTGCAAGGTGCAATTCTGAAATTTTTTGCTTTTTCCTGCTCCTCTTAGCATGATAAAGAAGATTCAAAGAGAGTGAGATGCCAGCTCCTTTCATTCAGTCAGTAGCTTCAAACATTTCTGGTATATGAATAACATGATGTTTTTCAATGGCAAAAATCAATGAATATTGTAAATGCACAAACAGTAATTTCTCCGCATTGCAAGGTGCAATTCTGAAATTTTTTGCTTTTTCCTGCTCCTCTTAGCATGATAAAGAAGATTCAAAGAGAGTGAGATGCCAGCTCCTTTCATTCAGTCAGTAGCTTCAATCATTTCTGGACGTTTTTCAATGGCAAAAATCAATGAATATTGTAAATGCACAAACAGTAATTTCTCCGCATTGCAAGGTGCAATTCTGAAATTTTTTGCTTTTTCCTGCTCCTCTTAGCATGATAAAGAAGATTCAAAGAGAGTGAGATGCCAGCTCCTTTCATTCAGTCAGTAGCTTCAATCATTTCTGGTATATGAATAACATGATGTTTTTCAATGGCAAAAATAAATGAATATTGTAAATGCACAAACAGTAATTTCTCCGCATTGCAAGGTGCAATTCTGAAATTTTTTGCTTTTTCCTGCTCCTCTTAGCATGATAAAGAAGATTCAAAGAGAGTGAGATGCCAGCTCTTTTCATTCAGTCAGTAGCTTCAATCATTTCTGGTATATGAATAACATGATGTTTTTCAATGGCAAAAATCAATGAATATTGTAAATGCACAAACAGTAATTTCTCCGCATTGCAAGGTGCAATTCTGAAATTTTTTGCCTTTTCCTGCTCCTCTTAGCATGATAAAGAAGATTCAAAGAGAGTGAGATGCCAGCTCCTTTCATTCAGTCAGTAGCTTCAATCATTTCTGGATGTTTTTCAATGGCAAAAATCAATGAATATTGTAAATGCACAAACAGTAATTTCTCCGCATTGCAAGGTGCAATTCTGAAATTTTTTGCTTTTTCCTGCTCCTCTTAGCAT
The DNA here is from genome assembly GCF_046119375.1 of Phyllobates terribilis. Classification (NCBI taxonomy): domain Eukaryota; kingdom Metazoa; phylum Chordata; class Amphibia; order Anura; family Dendrobatidae; genus Phyllobates; species Phyllobates terribilis. The sequence goes on from NW_027367718.1 coordinate 22,249, forward strand.
GATAAAGAAGATTCAAAGAGAGTGAGATGCCAGCTCCTTTCATTCAGTCAGTAGCTTCAATCATTTCTGGACGTTTTTCAATGGCAAAAATCAATGAATATTGTAAATGCACAAACAGTAATTTCTCCGCATTGCAAGGTGCAATTCTGAAATTTTTTGCTTTTTTCTGCTCCTCTTAGCATGATAAAGAAGATTCAAAGAGAGTGAGATGCCAGCTCCTTTCATTCAGTCAGTAGCTTCAATCATTTCTGGTATATGAATAACATGATGTTTTTCAATGGCAAAAATCAATGAATATTGTAAATGCACAAACTGTAATTTCTCCGCATTGCAAGGTGCAATTCTGAAATTTTTTGCTTTTTCCTGCTCCTCTTAGCATGATAAAGAAGATTCAAAGAGAGTGAGATGCCAGCTCCTTTCATTCAGTCAGTAGCTTCAATCATTTCTGGACGTTTTTCAATGGCAAAAATCAATGAATATTGTAAATGCACAAACAGTAATTTCTCCGCATTGCAAGGTGCAATTCTGAAATTTTTTGCTTTTTCCTGCTCCTCTTAGCATGATAAAGAAGATTCAAAGAGAGTGAGATGCCAGCTCCTTTCATTCAGTCAGTAGCTTCAATCATTTCTGGTATATGAATAACATGATGTTTTTCAATGGCAAAAATCAATGAATATTGTAAATGCACAAACAGTAATTTCTCCGCATTGCAAGGTGCAATTCTGAAATTTTTTGCTTTTTCCTGCTCCTCTTAGCATGATAAAGAAGATTCAAAGAGAGTGAGATGCCAGCTCCTTTCCTTCAGTCAGTAGCTTCAATCATTTCTGGTATATGAATAACATGATGTTTTTCATATACCAGAAATGTTTGAAGCTACTGACTGAATGAAAGGAGCTGTCATCTCACTCTCTTTGAATCTTCTTTATCATGCTAGGATTAGCAGGAAAAAGCAAAAAATTTCAGAATTGCAACTTGCAATGTGGAGATATTACTGTTTGTGCATTTACAATATTCATTGATTTTTGCCATTGAAAAACATGTTTTTCATATACCAGAAATGTTTGAAGCTACTGACTGAATGAAAGGAGCTGGCATCTCACTCTCTTTGAATCTTCTTTATCATGCTAGGATTAACAGGAAAAAGCTAAAAATTTCAGAATTGCACCGTGCAATGTGGAGATATTACTGTTTGTGCATTTACAATATTCATTGATTTTTGCCATTGAAAAACATGTTTTTCATATACCAGAAATGTTTGAAGCTACTGACTGAATGAAAGGAGCTGGCATCTCACTCTCTTTGAATCTTCTTTATCATGCTAAGAGGAGTAGGAAAAAGCAAAAAATTTCAGAATTGCACCTTCAATGCGGAGAAATTACTGTTTGTGCATTTACAATATTCATTGATTTTTGCCATTGAAAAACGTCCAGAAATGATTGAAGCTACTGACTGAATGAAAGGAGCTGGCATCTCACTCTCTTTGAATCTTCTTTATCATGCTAAGAGGAGCAGGAAAAAGCAAAAAATTTCAGAATTGCACCTTGCAATGCGGAGAAATTACTGTTTGTGCATTTACAATATTCATTAATTTTTGCCATTGAAAAACATCATGTTATTCATATACCAGAAATGATTGAAGCTACTGACTGAATGAAAGGAGCTGGCATCTCACTCTCTTTGAATCTTCTTTATCATGCTAAGAGGAGCAGGAAAAAGCAAAAAATTTCAGAATTGCACCTTGCAATGCGGAGAAATTACTGTTTGTGCATTTACAATATTCATTGATTTTTGCCATTGAAAAACATCTTGTTATTCATATACCAGAAATGTTTGAAGCTACTGACTGAATGAAAGGAGCTGGCATCTCACTCTCTTTGAATCTTCTTTATCATACTAAGAGGAGCAGGAAAAAGCAAAAAATTTCAGAATTGCACCTTGCAATGCGGAGAAATTACTGTTTGTGCATTTACAATATTCATTGATTTTTGCCATTGAAAAACGTCCAGAAATGATTGAAGCTACTGACTGAATGAAAGGAGCTGGCATCTCACTCTCTTTGAATCTTCTTTATCATGCTAAGAGGAGCAGGAAAAAGCAAAAAATTTCAGAATTGCACCTTGCAATGCGGAGAAATTACTGTTTGTGCATTTACAATATTCATTGATTTTTGCCATTGAAAAACGTCCAGAAATGATTGAAGCTACTGACTGAATGAAAGGAGCTGGCATCTCACTCTCTTTGAATCTTCTTTATCATGCTAAGAGGAGCAGGAAAAAGCAAAAAATTTCAGAATTGCACCTTGCAATGCGGAGAAATTACTGTTTGTGCATTTACAATATTCATTGATTTTTGCCGCCATTGAAAAACATCATGTTATTCATATACCAGAAATGTTTGAAGCTACTGACTGAATGAAAGGAGCTGGCATCTCACTCTCTTTGAATCTTCTTTATCATGCTAAGAGGAGCAGGAAAAAGCAAAAAATTTCAGAATTGCACCTTGCAATGCGAAGAAATTACTGTTTGTGCATTTACAATATTCATTGATTTTTGCCATTGAAAAACATCATGTTATTCATATACCAGAAATGTTTGATGCTACTGACTGAATGAAAGGAGCTGGCATCTCACTCTCTTTGAATCTTCTTTATCATGCTAAGAGGAGCAGGAAAAAGCAAAAAATTTCAGAATTGCACCTTGCAATGCGGAGAAATTACTGTTTGTGCATTTACAATATTCATTGATTTTTGCCATTGAAAAACGTCCAGAAATGATTGAAGCTACTGACTGAATGAAAGGAGCTGGCATCTCACTCTCTTTGAATCTTCTTTATCATGCTAAGAGGAGCAGGAAAAAGCAAAAAATTTCAGAATTGCACCTTGCAATGCGAAGAAATTACTGTTTGTGCATTTACAATATTCATTGATTTTTGCCATTGAAAAACATCATGTTATTCATATACCAGAAATGTTTGATGCTACTGACTGAATGAAAGGAGCTGGCATCTCACTCTCTTTGAATCTTCTTTATCATGCTAAGAGGAGCAGGAAAAAGCAAAAAATTTCAGAATTGCACCTTGCAATGCGGAGAAATTACTGTTTGTGCATTTACAATATTCATTGATTTTTGCCATTGAAAAACGTCCAGAAATGATTGAAGCTACTGACTGAATGAAAGGAGCTGGCATCTCACTCTCTTTGAATCTTCTTTATCATGCTAAGAGGAGCAGGAAAAAGCAAAAAATTTCAGAATTGCACCTTGCAATGCGGAGAAATTACTCTTTGTGCATTTACAATATTCATTGATTTTTGCCATTGAAAAACGTCCAGAAATGATTGAAGCTACTGACTGAATGAAAGGAGCTGGCATCTCAGTCTCTTTGAATCTTCTTTATCATGCTAAGAGGAGCAGGAAAAAGCAAAAAATTTCAGAATTGCACCTTGCAATGCGGAGAAATTACTGTTTGTGCATCTACAATATTCATTGATTTTTGCCGTTGAAAAACGTCCAGAAATGATTGAAGCTACTGACTGAATGAAAGGAGCTGGCATCTCACTCTCTTTGAGTCTTCTTTACCATGCTAAGAGGAGCAGGAAAAAGCAAAAAATTTCAGAATTGCACCTTGCAATGCGGAGAAATTACTGTTTGTGCATTTACAATATTCATTGATTTTTGCCATTGAAAAACGTCCAGAAATGATTGAAGCTACTGACTGAATGAAAGGAGCTGGCATCTCACTCTCTTTGAATCTTCTTTATCATGCTAAGAGGAGCAGGAAAAAGCAAAAAATTTCAGAATTGCACCTTGCAATGCGGAGAAATTACTGTTTGTGCATTTACAATATTCATTGATTTTTGCCATTGAAAAACATCATGTTATTCATATACCAGAAATGATTGAAGCTACTGACTGAATGAAAGGAGCTGGCATCTCACTCTCTTTGAATCTTCTTTATCATGCTAAGAGGAGCAGGAAAAAGCAAAAAATTTCAGAATTGCACCTTGCAATGCGGAGAAATTACTGTTTGTGCATTTACAATATTCATTGATTTTTGCCATTGAAAAACGTCCAGAAATGATTGAAGCTACTGACTGAATGAAAGGAGCTGGCATCTCACTCTCTTTGAATCTTCTTTATCATGCTAAGAGGAGCAGGAAAAAGCAAAAAATTTCAGAATTGCACCTTGCAATGCGGAGAAATTACTGTTTGTGCATTTACAATATTCATTGATTTTTGCCATTGAAAAACGTCCAGAAATGATTGAAGCTACTGACTGAATGAAAGGAGCTCTCATCTCACTCTCTTTGAATCTTCTTTATCATGCTAAGAGGAGCAGGAAAAAGCAAAAAATTTCAGAATTGCACCTTGCAATGCGGAGAAATTACTGTTTGTGCATTTACAATATTCATTGATTTTTGCCATTGAAAAACATCATGTTATTCATATACCAGAAATGTTTGAAGCTACTGACTGAATGAAAGGAGCTGGCATCTCACTCTCTTTGAATCTTCTTTATCATGCTAAGAGGAGCAGGAAAAAGCAAAAAATTTCAGAATTGCACCTTCAATGCGGAGAAATTACTGTTTGTGCATTTACAATATTCATTGATTTTTGCCATTGAAAAACGTCCAGAAATGATTGAAGCTACTGACTGAATGAAAGGAGCTGGCATCTCACTCTCTTTGAATCTTCTTTATCATGCTAAGAGGAGCAGGAAAAAGCAAAAAATTTCAGAATTGCACCTTGCAATGCGGAGAAATTACTGTTTGTGCATTTACAATATTCATTAATTTTTGCCATTGAAAAACATCATGTTATTCATATACCAGAAATGATTGAAGCTACTGACTGAATGAAAGGAGCTGGCATCTCACTCTCTTTGAATCTTCTTTATCATGCTAAGAGGAGCAGGAAAAAGCAAAAAATTTCAGAATTGCACCTTGCAATGCGGAGAAATTACTGTTTGTGCATTTACAATATTCATTGATTTTTGCCATTGAAAAACATCATGTTATTCATATACCAGAAATGTTTGAAGCTACTGACTGAATGAAAGGAGCTGGCATCTCACTCTCTTTGAATCTTCTTTATCATACTAAGAGGAGCAGGAAAAAGCAAAAAATTTCAGAATTGCACCTTGCAATGCGGAGAAATTACTGTTTGTGCATTTACAATATTCATTGATTTTTACCATTGAAAAACGTCCAGAAATGATTGAAGCTACTGACTGAATGAAAGGAGCTGGCATCTCACTCTCTTTGAATCTTCTTTATCATGCTAAGAGGAGCAGGAAAAAGCAAAAAATTTCAGAATTGCACCTTGCAATGCGGAGAAATTACTGTTTGTGCATTTACAATATTCATTGATTTTTGCCATTGAAAAACATCATGTTATTCATATACCAGAAATGTTTGAAGCTACTGACTGAATGAAAGGAGCTGGCATCTCACTCTCTTTGAATCTTCTTTATCATGCTAAGAGGAGCAGGAAAAAGCAAAAAATTTCAGAATTGCACCTTGCAATGCGGAGAAATTACTGTTTGTGCATTTACAATATTCATTGATTTTTGCCGCCATTGAAAAACATCATGTTATTCATATACCAGAAATGTTTGAAGCTACTGACTGAATGAAAGGAGCTGGCATCTCACTCTCTTTGAATCTTCTTTATCATGCTAAGAGGAGCAGGAAAAAGCAAAAAATTTCAGAATTGCACCTTGCAATGCGAAGAAATTACTGTTTGTGCATTTACAATATTCATTGATTTTTGCCATTGAAAAACATCATGTTATTCATATACCAGAAATGTTTGATGCTACTGACTGAATGAAAGGAGCTGGCATCTCACTCTCTTTGAATCTTCTTTATCATGCTAAGAGGAGCAGGAAAAAGCAAAAAATTTCAGAATTGCACCTTGCAATGCGGAGAAATTACTGTTTGTGCATTTACAATATTCATTGATTTTTGCCATTGAAAAACGTCCAGAAATGATTGAAGCTACTGACTGAATGAAAGGAGCTGGCATCTCACTCTCTTTGAATCTTCTTTATCATGCTAAGAGGAGCAGGAAAAAGCAAAAAATTTCAGAATTGCACCTTGCAATGCGGAGAAATTACTCTTTGTGCATTTACAATATTCATTGATTTTTGCCATTGAAAAACGTCCAGAAATGATTGAAGCTACTGACTGAATGAAAGGAGCTGGCATCTCAGTCTCTTTGAATCTTCTTTATCATGCTAAGAGGAGCAGGAAAAAGCAAAAAATTTCAGAATTGCACCTTGCAATGCGGAGAAATTACTGTTTGTGCATCTACAATATTCATTGATTTTTGCCGTTGAAAAACGTCCAGAAATGATTGAAGCTACTGACTGAATGAAAGGAGCTGGCATCTCACTCTCTTTGAGTCTTCTTTACCATGCTAAGAGGAGCAGGAAAAAGCAAAAAATTTCAGAATTGCACCTTGCAATGCGGAGAAATTACTGTTTGTGCATTTACAATATTCATTGATTTTTGCCATTGAAAAACGTCCAGAAATGATTGAAGCTACTGACTGAATGAAAGGAGCTGGCATCTCACTCTCTTTGAATCTTCTTTATCATGCTAAGAGGAGCAGGAAAAAGCAAAAAATTTCAGAATTGCACCTTGCAATGCGGAGAAATTACTGTTTGTGCATTTACAATATTCATTGATTTTTGCCATTGAAAAACATCATGTTATTCATATACCAGAAATGATTGAAGCTACTGACTGAATGAAAGGAGCTGGCATCTCACTCTCTTTGAATCTTCTTTATCATGCTAAGAGGAGCAGGAAAAAGCAAAAAATTTCAGAATTGCACCTTGCAATGCGGAGAAATTACTGTTTGTGCATTTACAATATTCATTGATTTTTGCCATTGAAAAACGTCCAGAAATGATTGAAGCTACTGACTGAATGAAAGGAGCTGGCATCTCACTCTCTTTGAATCTTCTTTATCATGCTAAGAGGAGCAGGAAAAAGCAAAAAATTTCAGAATTGCACCTTGCAATGCGGAGAAATTACTGTTTGTGCATTTACAATATTCATTGATTTTTGCCATTGAAAAACGTCCAGAAATGATTGAAGCTACTGACTGAATGAAAGGAGCTCTCATCTCACTCTCTTTGAATCTTCTTTATCATGCTAAGAGGAGCAGGAAAAAGCAAAAAATTTCAGAATTGCACCTTGCAATGCGGAGAAATTACTGTTTGTGCATTTACAATATTCATTGATTTTTGCCATTGAAAAACATCATGTTATTCATATACCAGAAATGTTTGAAGCTACTGACTGAATGAAAGGAGCTGGCATCTCACTCTCTTTGAATCTTCTTTATCATGCTAAGAGGAGCAGGAAAAAGCAAAAAATTTCAGAATTGCACCTTCAATGCGGAGAAATTACTGTTTGTGCATTTACAATATTCATTGATTTTTGCCATTGAAAAACGTCCAGAAATGATTGAAGCTACTGACTGAATGAAAGGAGCTGGCATCTCACTCTCTTTGAATCTTCTTTATCATGCTAAGAGGAGCAGGAAAAAGCAAAAAATTTCAGAATTGCACCTTGCAATGCGGAGAAATTACTGTTTGTGCATTTACAATATTCATTAATTTTTGCCATTGAAAAACATCATGTTATTCATATACCAGAAATGATTGAAGCTACTGACTGAATGAAAGGAGCTGGCATCTCACTCTCTTTGAATCTTCTTTATCATGCTAAGAGGAGCAGGAAAAAGCAAAAAATTTCAGAATTGCACCTTGCAATGCGGAGAAATTACTGTTTGTGCATTTACAATATTCATTGATTTTTGCCATTGAAAAACATCATGTTATTCATATACCAGAAATGTTTGAAGCTACTGACTGAATGAAAGGAGCTGGCATCTCACTCTCTTTGAATCTTCTTTATCATACTAAGAGGAGCAGGAAAAAGCAAAAAATTTCAGAATTGCACCTTGCAATGCGGAGAAATTACTGTTTGTGCATTTACAATATTCATTGATTTTTACCATTGAAAAACGTCCAGAAATGATTGAAGCTACTGACTGAATGAAAGGAGCTGGCATCTCACTCTCTTTGAATCTTCTTTATCATGCTAAGAGGAGCAGGAAAAAGCAAAAAATTTCAGAATTGCACCTTGCAATGCGGAGAAATTACTGTTTGTGCATTTACAATATTCATTGATTTTTGCCATTGAAAAACATCATGTTATTCATATACCAGAAATGTTTGAAGCTACTGACTGAATGAAAGGAGCTGGCATCTCACTCTCTTTGAATCTTCTTTATCATACTAAGAGGAGCAGGAAAAAGCAAAAAATTTCAGAATTGCACCTTCAATGCGGAGAAATTACTGTTTGTGCATTTACAATATTCATTGATTTTTGCCATTGAAAAACGTCCAGAAATGATTGAAGCTACTGACTGAATGAAAGGAGCTGGCATCTCACTCTCTTTGAATCTTCTTTATCATGCTAAGAGGAGCAGGAAAAAGCAAAAAATTTCAGAATTGCACCTTGCAATGCGGAGAAATTACTGTTTGTGCATTTACAATATTCATTAATTTTTGCCATTGAAAAACATCATGTTATTCATATACCAGAAATGTTTGAAGCTACTGACTGAATGAAAGGAGCTGGCATCTCACTCTCTTTGAATCTTCTTTATCATGCTAAGAGGAGCAGGAAAAAGCAAAAAATTTCAGAATTGCACCTTGCAATGCGGAGAAATTACTGTTTGTGCATTTACAATATTCATTGATTTTTGCCATTGAAAAACATCATGTTATTCATATACCAGAAATGTTTGAAGCTACTGACTGAATGAAAGGAGCTGGCATCTCACTCTCTTTGAATCTTCTTTATCATGCTAAGAGGAGCAGGAAAAAGCAAAAAATTTCAGAATTGCACCTTGCAATGCGGAGAAATTACTGTTTGTGCATTTACAATATTCATTGATTTTTGCCATTGAAAAACGTCCAGAAATGATTGAAGCTACTGACTGAATGAAAGGAGCTGGCATCTCACTCTCTTTGAATCTTCTTTATCATGCTAAGAGGAGCAGGAAAAAGCAAAAAATTTCAGAATTGCACCTTGCAATGCGGAGAAATTACTGTTTGTGCATTTACAATATTCATTGATTTTTGCCATTGAAAAACATCCAGAAATGATTGAAGCTACTGACTGAATGAAAGGAGCTGGCATCTCACTCTCTTTGAATCTTCTTTATCATGCTAAGAGGAGCAGGAAAAAGCAAAAAATTTCAGAATTGCACCTTGCAATGCGGAGAAATTACTCTTTGTGCATTTACAATATTCATTGATTTTTGCCATTGAAAAACGTCCAGAAATGATTGAAGCTACTGACTGAATGAAAGGAGCTGGCATCTCAGTCTCTTTGAATCTTCTTTATCATGCTAAGAGGAGCAGGAAAAAGCAAAAAATTTCAGAATTGCACCTTGCAATGCGGAGAAATTACTGTTTGTGCATTTACAATATTCATTGATTTTTGCCATTGAAAAACATCATGTTATTCATATACCAGAAATGATTGAAGCTACTGACTGAATGAAAGGAGCTGGCATCTCACTCTCTTTGAATCTTCTTTATCATGCTAAGAGGAGCAGGAAAAAGCAAAAAATTTCAGAATTGCACCTTGCAATGCGGAGAAATTACTGTTTGTGCATTTACAATATTCATTGATTTTTGCCATTGAAAAACGTCCAGAAATGATTGAAGCTACTGACTGAATGAAAGGAGCTGGCATCTCACTCTCTTTGAATCTTCTTTATCATGCTAAGAGGAGCAGGAAAAAGCAAAAAATTTCAGAATTGCACCTTGCAATGCGGAGAAATTACTGTTTGTGCATTTACAATATTCATTGATTTTTGCCATTGAAAAACGTCCAGAAATGATTGAAGCTACTGACTGAATGAAAGGAGCTCTCATCTCACTCTCTTTGAATCTTCTTTATCATGCTAAGAGGAGCAGGAAAAAGCAAAAAATTTCAGAATTGCACCTTGCAATGCGGAGAAATTACTGTTTGTGCATTTACAATATTCATTGATTTTTGCCATTGAAAAACATCATGTTATTCATATACCAGAAATGTTTGAAGCTACTGACTGAATGAAAGGAGCTGGCATCTCACTCTCTTTGAATCTTCTTTATCATGCTAAGAGGAGCAGGAAAAAGCAAAAAATTTCAGAATTGCACCTTGCAATGCGGAGAAATTACTGTTTGTGCATTTACAATATTCATTGATTTTTGCCATTGAAAAACATCATGTTATTCATATACCAGAAATGTTTGAAGCTACTGACTGAATGAAAGGAGCTGGCATCTCACTCTCTTTGAATCTTCTTTATCATGCTAAGAGGAGCAGGAAAAAGCAAAAAATTTCAGAATTGCACCTTGCAATGCGGAGAAATTACTGTTTGTGCATTTACAATATTCATTGATTTTTGCCATTGAAAAACGTCCAGAAATGATTGAAGCTACTGACTGAATGAAAGGAGCTGGCATCTCACTCTCTTTGAATCTTCTTTATCATGCTAAGAGGAGCAGGAAAAAGCAAAAAATTTCAGAATTGCACCTTGCAATGCGGAGAAATTACTGTTTGTGCATTTACAATATTCATTGATTTTTGCCATTGAAAAACATCCAGAAATGATTGAAGCTACTGACTGAATGAAAGGAGCTGGCATCTCACTCTCTTTGAATCTTCTTTATCATGCTAAGAGGAGCAGGAAAAAGCAAAAAATTTCAGAATTGCACCTTGCAATGCGGAGAAATTACTCTTTGTGCATTTACAATATTCATTGATTTTTGCCATTGAAAAACATCATGTTATTCATATACCAGAAATGTTTGAAGCTACTGACTGAATGAAAGGAGCTGGCATCTCACTCTCTTTGAATCTTCTTTATCATGCTAAGAGGAGCAGGAAAAAGCAAAAAATTTCAGAATTGCACCTTGCAATGCGGAGAAATTACTGTTTGTGCATTTACAATATTCATTGATTTTTGCCATTGAAAAACATCATGTTATTCATATACCAGAAATGTTTGAAGCTACTGACTGAATGAAAGGAGCTGGCATCTCACTCTCTTTGAATCTTCTTTATCATGCTAAGAGGAGCAGGAAAAAGCAAAAAATTTCAGAATTGCACCTTGCAATGCGGAGAAATTACTGTTTGTGCATTTACAATATTCATTGATTTTTGCCATTGAAAAACGTCCAGAAATGATTGAAGCTACTGACTGAATGAAAGGAGCTGGCATCTCACTCTCTTTGAATCTTCTTTATCATGCTAAGAGGAGCAGGAAAAAGCAAAAAATTTCAGAATTGCACCTTGCAATGCGGAGAAATTACTGTTTGTGCATTTACAATATTCATTGATTTTTGCCATTGAAAAACATCCAGAAATGATTGAAGCTACTGACTGAATGAAAGGAGCTGGCATCTCACTCTCTTTGAATCTTCTTTATCATGCTAAGAGGAGCAGGAAAAAGCAAAAAATTTCAGAATTGCACCTTGCAATGCGGAGAAATTACTGTTTGTGCATTTACAATATTCATTGATTTTTGCCATTGAAAAACATCATGTTATTCATATACCAGAAATGTTTGAAGCTACTGACTGAATGAAAGGAGCTGGCATCTCACTCTCTTTGAATCTTCTTTATCATACTAAGAGGAGCAGGAAAAAGCAAAAAATTTCAGAATTGCACCTTGCAATGCGGAGAAATTACTGTTTGTGCATTTACAATATTCATTGATTTTTGCCATTGAAAAACGTCCAGAAATGATTGAAGCTACTGACTGAATGAAAGGAGCTGGCATCTCACTCTCTTTGAATCTTCTTTATCATGCTAAGAGGAGCAGGAAAAAGCAAAAAATTTCAGAATTGCACCTTGCAATGCGGAGAAATTACTGTTTGTGCATTTACAATATTCATTGATTTTTGCCATTGAAAAACGTCCAGAAATGATTGAAGCTACTGACTGAATGAAAGGAGCTGGCATCTCACTCTCTTTGAATCTTCTTTATCATGCTAAGAGGAGCAGGAAAAAGCAAAAAATTTCAGAATTGCACCTTGCAATGCGGAGAAATTACTGTTTGTGCATTTACAATATTCATTGATTTTTGCCGCCATTGAAAAACATCATGTTATTCATATACCAGAAATGTTTGAAGCTACTGACTGAATGAAAGGAGCTGGCATCTCACTCTCTTTGAATCTTCTTTATCATGCTAAGAGGAGCAGGAAAAAGCAAAAAATTTCAGAATTGCACCTTGCAATGCGAATAAATTACTGTTTGTGCATTTATAATATATATTGATTTTTGCCATTGAAAAACATCATGTTATTCATATACCAGAAATGTTTGATGCTACTGACTGAATGAAAGGAGCTGGCATCTCACTCTCTTTGAATCTTCTTTATCATGCTAAGAGGAGCAGGAAAAAGCAAAAAATTTCAGAATTGCACCTTGCAATGCGGAGAAATTACTGTTTGTGCATTTACAATATTCATTGACTTTTGCCATTGAAAAACGTCCAGAAATGATTGAAGCTACTGACTGAATGAAAGGAGCTGGCATCTCACTCTCTTTGAATCTTCTTTATCATGCTAAGAGGAGCAGGAAAAAGCAAAAAATTTCAGAATTGCACCTTGCAATGCGGAGAAATTACTGTTTGTGCATTTACAATATTCATTGATTTTTGCCATTGAAAAACATCCAGAAATGATTGAAGCTACTGACTGAATGAAAGGAGCTGGCATCTCACTCTCTTTGAATCTTCTTTATCATGCTAAGAGGAGCAGGAAAAAGCAAAAAATTTCAGAATTGCACCTTGCAATGCGGAGAAATTACTGTTTGTGCATTTACAATATTCATTGATTTTTGCCATTGAAAAACGTCCAGAAATGATTGAAGCTACTGACTGAATGAAAGGAGCTGGCATCTCAGTCTCTTTGAATCTTCTTTATCATGCTAAGAGGAGCAGGAAAAAGCAAAAAATTTCAGAATTGCACCTTGCAATGCGGAGAAATTACTGTTTGTGCATCTACAATATTCATTGATTTTTGCCGTTGAAAAACGTCCAGAAATGATTGAAGCTACTGACTGAATGAAAGGAGCTGGCATCTCACTCTCTTTGAGTCTTCTTTACCATGCTAAGAGGAGCAGGAAAAAGCAAAAAATTTCAGAATTGCACCTTGCAATGCGGAGAAATTACTGTTTGTGCATTTACAATATTCATTGATTTTTGCCATTGAAAAACGTCCAGAAATGATTGAAGCTACTGACTGAATGAAAGGAGCTGGCATCTCACTCTCTTTGAATCTTCTTTATCATGCTAAGAGGAGCAGGAAAAAGCAAAAAATTTCAGAATTGCACCTTGCAATGCGGAGAAATTACTGTTTGTGCATTTACAATATTCATTGATTTTTGCCATTGAAAAACATCATGTTATTGAAATACCAGAAATGATTGAAGCTACTGACTGAATGAAAGGAGCTGGCATCTCACTCTCTTTGAATCTTCTTTATCATGCTAAGAGGAGCAGGAAAAAGCAAAAAATTTCAGAATTGCACCTTGCAATGCGGAGAAATTACTGTTTGTGCATTTACAATATTCATTGATTTTTGCCATTGAAAAACGTCCAGAAATGATTGAAGCTACTGACTGAATGAAAGGAGCTGGCATCTCACTCTCTTTGAATCTTCTTTATCATGCTAAGAGGAGCAGGAAAAAGCAAAAAATTTCAGAATTGCACCTTGCAATGCGGAGAAATTACTGTTTGTGCATTTACAATATTCATTGATTTTTGCCATTGAAAAACGTCCAGAAATGATTGAAGCTACTGACTGAATGAAAGGAGCTCTCATCTCACTCTCTTTGAATCTTCTTTATCATGCTAAGAGGAGAAGGAAAAAGCAAAAAATTTCAGAATTGCACCTTGCAATGCGGAGAAATTACTGTTTGTGCATTTACAATATTCATTGATTTTTGCCATTGAAAAACATCATGTTATTCATATACCAGAAATGTTTGAAGCTACTGACTGAATGAAAGGAGCTGGCATCTCACTCTCTTTGAATCTTCTTTATCATGCTAAGAGGAGCAGGAAAAAGCAAAAAATTTCAGAATTGCACCTTCAATGCGGAGAAATTACTGTTTGTGCATTTACAATATTCATTGATTTTTGCCATTGAAAAACGTCCAGAAATGATTGAAGCTACTGACTGAATGAAAGGAGCTGGCATCTCACTCTCTTTGAATCTTCTTTATCATGCTAAGAGGAGCAGGAAAAAGCAAAAAATTTCAGAATTGCACCTTGCAATGCGGAGAAATTACTGTTTGTGCATTTACAATATTCATTGATTTTTGCCATTGAAAAACATCATGTTATTCATATACCAGAAATGTTTGAAGCTACTGACTGAATGAAAGGAGCTGGCATCTCACTCTCTTTGAATCTTCTTTATCATACTAAGAGGAGCAGGAAAAAGCAAAAAATTTCAGAATTGCACCTTGCAATGCGGAGAAATTACTGTTTGTGCATTTACAATATTCATTGATTTTTGCCATTGAAAAACGTCCAGAAATGATTGAAGCTACTGACTGAATGAAAGGAGCTGGCATCTCACTCTCTTTGAATCTTCTTTATCATGCTAAGAGGAGCAGGAAAAAGCAAAAAATTTCAGAATTGCACCTTGCAATGCGGAGAAATTACTGTTTGTGCATTTACAATATTCATTGATTTTTGCCATTGAAAAACATCATGTTATTCATATACCAGAAATGTTTGAAGCTACTGACTGAATGAAAGGAGCTGGCATCTCACTCTCTTTGAATCTTCTTTATCATACTAAGAGGAGCAGGAAAAAGCAAAAAATTTCAGAATTGCACCTTCAATGCGGAGAAATTACTGTTTGTGCATTTACAATATTCATTGATTTTTGCCATTGAAAAACGTCCAGAAATGATTGAAGCTACTGACTGAATGAAAGGAGCTGGCATCTCACTCTCTTTGAATCTTCTTTATCATGCTAAGAGGAGCAGGAAAAAGCAAAAAATTTCAGAATTGCACCTTGCAATGCGGAGAAATTACTGTTTGTGCATTTACAATATTCATTAATTTTTGCCATTGAAAAACATCATGTTATTCATATACCAGAAATGATTGAAGCTACTGACTGAATGAAAGGAGCTGGCATCTCACTCTCTTTGAATCTTCTTTATCATGCTAAGAGGAGCAGGAAAAAGCAAAAAATTTCAGAATTGCACCTTGCAATGCGGAGAAATTACTGTTTGTGCATTTACAATATTCATTGATTTTTGCCATTGAAAAACATCATGTTATTCATATACCAGAAATGTTTGAAGCTACTGACTGAATGAAAGGAGCTGGCATCTCACTCTCTTTGAATCTTCTTTATCATACTAAGAGGAGCAGGAAAAAGCAAAAAATTTCAGAATTGCACCTTGCAATGCGGAGAAATTACTGTTTGTGCATTTACAATATTCATTGATTTTTGCCATTGAAAAACGTCCAGAAATGATTGAAGCTACTGACTGAATGAAAGGAGCTGGCATCTCACTCTCTTTGAATCATCTTTATCATGCTAAGAGGAGCAGGAAAAAGCAAAAAATTTCAGAATTGCACCTTGCAATGCGGAGAAATTACTGTTTGTGCATTTACAATATTCATTGATTTTTGCCATTGAAAAACGTCCAGAAATGATTGAAGCTACTGACTGAATGAAAGGAGCTGGCATCTCACTCTCTTTGAATCTTCTTTATCATGCTAAGAGGAGCAGGAAAAAGCAAAAAATTTCAGAATTGCACCTTGCAATGCGGAGAAATTACTGTTTGTGCATTTACAATATTCATTGATTTTTGCCGCCATTGAAAAACATCATGTTATTCATATACCAGAAATGTTTGAAGCTACTGACTGAATGAAAGGAGCTGGCATCTCACTCTCTTTGAATCTTCTTTATCATACTAAGAGGAGCAGGAAAAAGCAAAAAATTTCAGAATTGCACCTTGCAATGCGAAGAAATTACTGTTTGTGCATTTACAATATTCATTGATTTTTGCCATTGAAAAACATCATGTTATTCATATACCAGAAATGTTTGAAGCTACTGACTGAATGAAAGGAGCTGGCATCTCACTCTCTTTGAATCTTCTTTATCATACTAAGAGGAGCAGGAAAAAGCAAAAAATTTCAGAATTGCACCTTGCAATGCGAAGAAATTACTGTTTGTGCATTTACAATATTCATTGATTTTTGCCATTGAAAAACATCATGTTATTCATATACCAGAAATGTTTGATGCTACTGACTGAATGAAAGGAGCTGGCATCTCACTCTCTTTGAATCTTCTTTATCATGCTAAGAGGAGCAGGAAAAAGCAAAAAATTTCAGATTTGCACCTTGCAATGCGGAGAAATTACTGTTTGTGCATTTACAATATTCATTGATTTTTGCCATTGAAAAACGTCCAGAAATGATTGAAGCTACTGACTGAATGAAAGGAGCTGGCATCTCACTCTCTTTGAATCTTCTTTATCATGCTAAGAGGAGCAGGAAAAAGCAAAAAATTTCAGAATTGCACCTTGCAATGCGGAGAAATTACTGTTTGTGCATTTACAATATTCATTGATTTTTGCCATTGAAAAACATCCAGAAATGATTGAAGCTACTGACTGAATGAAAGGAGCTGGCATCTCACTCTCTTTGAATCTTCTTTATCATGCTAAGAGGAGCAGGAAAAAGCAAAAAATTTCAGAATTGCACCTTGCAATGCGGAGAAATTACTGTTTGTGCATTTACAATATTCATTGATTTTTGCCATTGAAAAACGTCCAGAAATGATTGAAGCTACTGACTGAATGAAAGGAGCTGGCATCTCAGTCTCTTTGAATCTTCTTTATCATGCTAAGAGGAGCAGGAAAAAGCAAAAAATTTCAGAATTGCACCTTGCAATGCGGAGAAATTACTGTTTGTGCATCTACAATATTCATTGATTTTTGCCGTTGAAAAACGTCCAGAAATGATTGAAGCTACTGACTGAATGAAAGGAGCTGGCATCTCACTCTCTTTGAGTCTTCTTTACCATGCTAAGACGAGCAGGAAAAAGCAAAAAATTTCAGAATTGCACCTTGCAATGCGGAGAAATTACTGTTTGTGCATTTACAATATTCATTGATTTTTGCCATTGAAAAACGTCCAGAAATGATTGAAGCTACTGACTGAATGAAAGGAGCTGGCATCTCACTCTCTTTGAATCTTCTTTATCATGCTAAGAGGAGCAGGAAAAAGCAAAAAATTTCAGAATTGCACCTTGCAATGCGGAGAAATTACTGTTTGTGCATTTACAATATTCATTAATTTTTGCCATTGAAAAACATCATGTTATTCATATACCAGAAATGATTGAAGCTACTGACTGAATGAAAGGAGCTGGCATCTCACTCTCTTTGAATCTTCTTTATCATGCTAAGAGGAGCAGGAAAAAGCAAAAAATTTCAGAATTGCACCTTGCAATGCGGAGAAATTACTGTTTGTGCATTTACAATATTCATTGATTTTTGCCATTGAAAAACGTCCAGAAATGATTGAAGCTACTGACTGAATGAAAGGAGCTGGCATCTCACTCTCTTTGAATCTTCTTTATCATGCTAAGAGGAGCAGGAAAAAGCAAAAAATTTCAGAATTGCACCTTGCAATGCGGAGAAATTACTGTTTGTGCATTTACAATATTCATTGATTTTTGCCATTGAAAAACGTCCAGAAATGATTGAAGCTACTGACTGAATGAAAGGAGCTGGCATCTCACTCTCTTTGAATCTTCTTTATCATGCTAAGAGGAGCAGGAAAAAGCAAAAAATTTCAGAATTGCACCTTGCAATGCGGAGAAATTACTGTTTGTGCATTTACAATTTTCATTGATTTTTGCCGCCATTGAAAAACATCATGTTATTCATATACCAGAAATGTTTGAAGCTACTGACTGAATGAAAGGAGCTGGCATCTCACTCTCTTTGAATCTTCTTTATCATGCTAAGAGGAGCAGGAAAAAGCAAAAAATTTCAGAATTGCACCTTGCAATGCGAAGAAATTACTGTTTGTGCATTTACAATATTCATTGATTTTTGCCATTGAAAAACATCATGTTATTCATATACCAGAAATGTTTGATGCTACTGACTGAATGAAAGGAGCTGGCATCTCACTCTCTTTGAATCTTCTTTATCATGCTAAGAGGAGCAGGAAAAAGCAAAAAATTTCAGAATTGCACCTTGCAATGCGGAGAAATTACTGTTTGTGCATTTACAATATTCATTGATTTTTGCCATTGAAAAACGTCCAGAAATGATTGAAGCTACTGACTGAATGAAAGGAGCTGGCATCTCACTCTCTTTGAATCTTCTTTATCATGCTAAGAGGAGCAGGAAAAAGCAAAAAATTTCAGAATTGCACCTTGCAATGCGGAGAAATTACTGTTTGTGCATTTACAATATTCATTGATTTTTGCCATTGAAAAACATCCAGAAATGATTGAAGCTACTGACTGAATGAAAGGAGCTGGCATCTCACTCTCTTTGAATCTTCTTTATCATGCTAAGAGGAGCAGGAAAAAGCAAAAAATTTCAGAATTGCACCTTGCAATGCGGAGAAATTACTGTTTGTGCATTTACAATATTCATTGATTTTTGCCATTGAAAAACGTCCAGAAATGATTGAAGCTACTGACTGAATGAAAGGAGCTGGCATCTCAGTCTCTTTGAATCTTCTTTATCATGCTAAGAGGAGCAGGAAAAAGCAAAAAATTTCAGAATTGCACCTTGCAATGCGGAGAAATTACTGTTTGTGCATCTACAATATTCATTGATTTTTGCCGTTGAAAAACGTCCAGAAATGATTGAAGCTACTGACTGAATGAAAGGAGCTGGCATCTCACTCTCTTTGAGTCTTCTTTACCATGCTAAGAGGAGCAGGAAAAAGCAAAAAATTTCAGAATTGCACCTTGCAATGCGGAGAAATTACTGTTTGTGCATTTACAATATTCATTGATTTTTGCCATTGAAAAACGTCCAGAAATGATTGAAGCTACTGACTGAATGAAAGGAGCTGGCATCTCACTCTCTTTGAATCTTCTTTATCATGCTAAGAGGAGCAGGAAAAAGCAAAAAATTTCAGAATTGCACCTTGCAATGCGGAGAAATTACTGTTTGTGCATTTACAATATTCATTGATTTTTGCCATTGAAAAACATCATGTTATTCATATACCAGAAATGATTGAAGCTACTGACTGAATGAAAGGAGCTGGCATCTCACTCTCTTTGAATCTTCTTTATCATGCTAAGAGGAGCAGGAAAAAGCAAAAAATTTCAGAATTGCACCTTGCAATGCGGAGAAATTACTGTTTGTGCATTTACAATATTCATTGATTTTTGCCATTAAAAAACGTCCAGAAATGATTGAAGCTACTGACTGAATGAAAGGAGCTGGCATCTCACTCTCTTTGAATCTGCTTTATCATGCTAAGAGGAGCAGGAAAAAGCAAAAAATTTCAGAATTGCACCTTGCAATGCGGAGAAATTACTGTTTGTGCATTTACAATATTCATTGATTTTTGCCATTGAAAAACATCATGTTATTCATATACCAGAAATGTTTGAAGCTACTGACTGAATGAAAGGAGCTGGCATCTCACTCTCTTTGAATCTTCTTTATCATGCTAAGAGGAGCAGGAAAAAGCAAAAAATTTCAGAATTGCACCTTCAATGCGGAGAAATAACTGTTTGTGCATTTACAATATTCATTGATTTTTGCCATTGAAAAACGTCCAGAAATGATTGAAGCTACTGACTGAATGAAAGGAGCTGGCATCTCACTCTCTTTGAATCTTCTTTATCATGCTAAGAGGAGCAGGAAAAAGCAAAAAATTTCAGAATTGCACCTTGCAATGCGGAGAAATTACTGTTTGTGCATTTACAATATTCATTGATTTTTGCCATTGAAAAACATCATGTTATTCATATACCAGAAATGTTTGAAGCTACTGACTGAATGAAAGGAGCTGGCATCTCACTCTCTTTGAATCTTCTTTATCATACTAAGAGGAGCAGGAAAAAGCAAAAAAATTCAGAATTGCACCTTGCAATGCGGAGAAATTACTGTTTGTGCATTTACAATATTCATTGATTTTTGCCATTGAAAAACGTCCAGAAATGATTGAAGCTACTGACTGAATGAAAGGAGCTGGCATCTCACTCTCTTTGAATCTTCTTTATCATGCTAAGAGGAGCAGGAAAAAGCAAAAAATTTCAGAGTTGCACCTTGCAATGCGGAGAAATTACTGTTTGTGCATTTACAATATTCATTGATTTTTGCCATTGAAAAACATCATGCTATTCATATACCAGAAATGTTTGAAGCTACTGACTGAATGAAAGGAGCTGGCATCTCACTCTCTTTGAATCTTCTTTATCATGCTAAGAGGAGCAGGAAAAAGCAAAAAATTTCAGAATTGCACCTTCAATGCGGAGAAATTACTGTTTGTGCATTTACAATATTCATTGATTTTTGCCATTGAAAAACGTCCAGAAATGATTGAAGCTACTGACTGAATGAAAGGAGCTGGCATCTCACTCTCTTTGAATCTTCTTTATCATGCTAAGAGGAGCAGGAAAAAGCAAAAAATTTCAGAATTGCACCTTGCAATGCGTAGAAATTACTGTTTGTGCATTTACAATATTCATTAATTTTTGCCATTGAAAAACATCATGTTATTCATATACCAGAAATGATTGAAGCTACTGACTGAATGAAAGGAGCTGGCATCTCACTCTCTTTGAATCTTCTTTATCATGCTAAGAGGAGCAGGAAAAAGCAAAAAATTTCAGAATTACACCTTGCAATGCGGAGAAATTACTGTTTGTGCATTTACAATATTCATTGATTTTTGCCATTGAAAAACATCATGTTATTCATATACCAGAAATGTTTGAAGCTACTGACTGAATGAAAGGAGCTGGCATCTCACTCTCTTTGAATCTTCTTTATCATACTAAGAGGAGCAGGAAAAAGCAAAAAATTTCAGAATTGCACCTTGCAATGCGGAGAAATTACTGTTTGTGCATTTACAATATTCATTGATTTTTGCCATTGAAAAACGTCCAGAAATGATTGAAGCTACTGACTGAATGAAAGGAGCTGGCATCTCACTCTCTTTGAATCTTCTTTATCATGCTAAGAGGAGCAGGAAAAAGCAAAAAATTTCAGAATTGCACCTTGCAATGCGGAGAAATTACTGTTTGTGCATTTACAATATTCATTGATTTTTGCCATTGAAAAACATCATGTTATTCATATACCAGAAATGTTTGAAGCTACTGACTGAATGAAAGGAGCTGGCATCTCACTCTCTTTGAATCTTCTTTATCATACTAAGAGGAGCAGGAAAAAGCAAAAAATTACAGAATTGCACCTTCAATGCGGAGAAATTACTGTTTGTGCATTTACAATATTCATTGATTTTTGCCATTGAAAAACGTCCAGAAATGATTGAAGCTACTGACTGAATGAAAGGAGCTGGCATCTCACTCTCTTTGAATCTTCTTTATCATGCTAAGAGGAGCAGGAAAAAGCAAAAAATTTCAGAATTGCACCTTGCAATGCGGAGAAATTACTGTTTGTGCATTTACAATATTCATTAATTTTTGCCATTGAAAAACATCATGTTATTCATATACCAGAAATGATTGAAGCTACTGACTGAATGAAAGGAGCTGGCATCTCACTCTCTTTGAATCTTCTTTATCATGCTAAGAGGAGCAGGAAAAAGCAAAAAATTTCAGAATTGCACCTTGCAATGCGGAGAAATTACTGTTTGTGCATTTACAATATTCATTGATTTTTGCCATTGAAAAACATCATGTTATTCATATACCAGAAATGATTGAAGCTACTGACTGAATGAAAGGAGCTGGCATCTCACTCTCTTTGAATCTTCTTTATCATGCTAAGAGGAGCAGGAAAAAGCAAAAAATTTCAGAATTGCACCTTGCAATGCGGAGAAATTACTGTTTGTGCATTTACAATATTCATTGATTTTTGCCATTGAAAAACGTCCAGAAATGATTGAAGCTACTGACTGAATGAAAGGAGCTGGCATCTCACTCTCTTTGAATCTTCTTTATCATGCTAAGAGGAGCAGGAAAAAGCAAAAAATTTCAGAATTGCACCTTGCAATGCGGAGAAATTACTGTTTGTGCATTTACAATATTCATTGATTTTTGCCATTGAAAAACGTCCAGAAATGATTGAAGCTACTGACTGAATGAAAGGAGCTGGCATCTCACTCTCTTTGAATCTTCTTTATCATGCTAAGAGGAGCAGGAAAAAGCAAAAAATTTCAGAATTGCACCTTGCAATGCGGAGAAATTACTGTTTGTGCATTTACAATATTCATTGATTTTTGCCATTGAAAAACATCATGTTATTCATATACCAGAAATGTTTGAAGCTACTGACTGAATGAAAGGAGCTGGCATCTCACTCTCTTTGAATCTTCTTTATCATGCTAAGAGGAGCAGGAAAAAGCAAAAAATTTCAGAATTGCACCTTCAATGCGGAGAAATTACTGTTTGTGCATTTACAATATTCATTGATTTTTGCCATTGAAAAACGTCCAGAAATGATTGAAGCTACTGACTGAATGAAAGGAGCTGGCATCTCACTCTCTTTGAATCTTCTTTATCATGCTAAGAGGAGCAGGAAAAAGCAAAAAATTTCAGAATTGCACCTTGCAATGCGGAGAAATTACTGTTTGTGCATTTACAATATTCATTAATTTTTGCCATTGAAAAACATCATGTTATTCATATACCAGAAATGATTGAAGCTACTGACTGAATGAAAGGAGCTGGCATCTCACTCTCTTTGAATCTTCTTTATCATGCTAAGAGGAGCAGGAAAAAGCAAAAAATTTCAGAATTGCACCTTGCAATGCGGAGAAATTACTGTTTGTGCATTTACAATATTCATTGATTTTTGCCATTGAAAAACATCATGTTATTCATATACGAGAAATGTTTGAAGCTACTGACTGAATGAAAGGAGCTGGCATCTCACTCTCTTTGAATCTTCTTTATCATACTAAGAGGAGCAGGAAAAAGCAAAAAATTTCAGAATTGCACCTTCAATGCGGAGAAATTACTGTTTGTGCATTTACAATATTCATTGATTTTTGCCATTGAAAAACGTCCAGAAATGATTGAAGCTACTGACTGAATGAAAGGAGCTGGCATCTCACTCTCTTTGAATCTTCTTTATCATGCTAAGAGGAGCAGGAAAAAGCAAAAAATTTCAGAATTGCACCTTGCAATGCGGAGAAATTACTGTTTGTGCATTTACAATATTCATTAATTTTTGCCATTGAAAAACATCATGTTATTCATATACCAGAAATGATTGAAGCTACTGACTGAATGAAAGGAGCTGGCATCTCACTCTCTTTGAATCTTCTTTATCATGCTAAGAGGAGCAGGAAAAATCAAAAAATTTCAGAATTGCACCTTGCAATGCGGAGAAATTACTGTTTGTGCATTTACAATATTCATTGATTTTTGCCATTGAAAAACATCATGTTATTCATATACCAGAAATGTTTGAAGCTACTGACTGAATGAAAGGAGCTGGCATCTCACTCTCTTTGAATCTTCTTTATCATACTAAGAGGAGCAGGAAAAAGCAAAAAATTTCAGAATTGCACCTTGCAATGCGGAGAAATTACTGTTTGTGCATTTACAATATTCATTGATTTTTGCCATTGAAAAACGTCCAGAAATGATTGAAGCTACTGACTGAATGAAAGGAGCTGGCATCTCACTCTCTTTGAATCTTCTTTATCATGCTAAGAGGAGCAGGAAAAAGCAAAAAATTTCAGAATTGCACCTTGCAATGCGGAGAAATTACTGTTTGTGCATTTACAATATTCATTGATTTTTGCCATTGAAAAACTCATGTATCCAGAAATGATTGAAGCTACTGACTGAATGAAAGGAGCTGGCATCTCACTCTCTTTGAATCTTCTTTATCATGCTAAGAGGAGCAGGAAAAAGCAAAAATTTTCAGAATTGCACCTTGCAATGCGGAGAAATTACTGTTTGTGCATTTACAATATTCATTGATTTTTGCCGCCATTGAAAAACATCATGTTATTCATATACCAGAAATGTTTGAAGCTACTGACTGAATGAAAGGAGCTGGCATCTCACTCTCTTTGAATCTTCTTTATCATGCTAAGAGGAGCAGGAAAAAGAAAAAAATTTCAGAATTGCACCTTGCAATTCGAAGAAATTACTGTTTGTGCATTTACAATATTCATTGATTTTTGCCATTGAAAAACATCATGTTATTCATATACCAGAAATGTTTGATGCTACTGACTGAATGAAAGGAGCTGGCATCTCACTCTCTTTGAATCTTCTTTATCATGCTAAGAGGAGCAGGAAAAAGCAAAAAATTTCAGAATTGCACCTTGCAATGCGGAGAAATTACTGTTTGTGCATTTACAATATTCATTGATTTTTGCCATTGAAAAACGTCCAGAAATGATTGAAGCTACTGACTGAATGAAAGGAGCTGGCATCTCACTCTCTTTGAATCTTCTTTATCATGCTAAGAGGAGCAGGAAAAAGCAAAACATTTCAGAATTGCACCTTGCAATGCGGAGAAATTACTGTTTGTGCATTTACAATATTCATTGATTTTTGCCATTGAAAAACGTCCAGAAATGATTGAAGCTACTGACTGAATGAAAGGAGCTCTCATCTCACTCTCTTTGAATCTTCTTTATCATGCTAAGAGGAGCAGGAAAAAGCAAAAAATTTCAGAATTGCACCTTGCAATGCGGAGAAATTACTGTTTGTGCATTTACAATATTCATTGATTTTTGCCATTGAAAAACATCATGTTATTCATATACCAGAAATGTTTGAAGCTACTGACTGAATGAAAGGAGCTGGCATCTCACTCTCTTTGAATCTTCTTTATCATGCTAAGAGGAGCAGGAAAAAGCAAAAAATTTCAGAATTGCACCTTCAATGCGGAGAAATTACTGTTTGTGCATTTACAATATTCATTGATTTTTGCCATTGAAAAACGTCCAGAAATGATTGAAGCTACTGACTGAATGAAAGGAGCTGGCATCTCACTCTCTTTGAATCTTCTTTATCATGCTAAGAGGAGCCGGAAAAAGCAAAAAATTTCAGAATTGCACCTTGCAATGCGGAGAAATTACTGTTTGTGCATTTACAATATTCATTAATTTTTGCCATTGAAAAACATCATGTTATTCATATACCAGAAATGATTGAAGCTACTGACTGAATGAAAGGAGCTGGCATCTCACTCTCTTTGAATCTTCTTTATCATGCTAAGAGGAGCAGGAAAAAGCAAAAAATTTCAGAATTGCACCTTGCAATGCGGAGAAATTACTGTTTGTGCATTTACAATATTCATTGATTTTTGCCATTGAAAAACATCATGTTATTCATATA
Organism: Phyllobates terribilis; assembly: GCF_046119375.1. Taxonomy (NCBI): domain Eukaryota; kingdom Metazoa; phylum Chordata; class Amphibia; order Anura; family Dendrobatidae; genus Phyllobates; species Phyllobates terribilis. The sequence goes on from NW_027367718.1 coordinate 47,854, forward strand.
CCAGAAATGTTTGAAGCTACTGACTGAATGAAAGGAGCTGGCATCTCACTCTCTTTGAATCTTCTTTATCATACTAAGAGGAGCAGGAAAAAGCAAAAAATTTCAGAATTGCACCTTGCAATGCGGAGAAATTACTGTTTGTGCATTTACAATATTCATTGATTTTTGCCATTGAAAAACGTCCAGAAATGATTGAAGCTACTGACTGAATGAAAGGAGCTGGCATCTCACTCTCTTTGAATCTTCTTTATCATGCTAAGAGGAGCAGGAAAAAGCAAAAAATTTCAGAATTGCACCTTGCAATGCGGAGAAATTACTGTTTGTGCATTTACAATATTCATTGATTTTTGCCATTGAAAAACATCATGTTATTCATATACCAGAAATGTTTGAAGCTACTGACTGAATGAAAGGAGCTGGCATCTCACTCTCTTTGAATCTTCTTTATCATGCTAAGAGGAGCAGGAAAAAGCAAAAAATTTCAGAATTGCACCTTGCAATGCGAAGAAATTACTGTTTGTGCATTTACAATATTCATTGATTTTTGCCATTGAAAAACATCATGTTATTCATATACCAGAAATGTTTGAAGCTACTGACTGAATGAAAGGAGCTGGCATCTCACTCTCTTTGAATCTTCTTTATCATGCTAAGAGGAGCAGGAAAAAGCAAAAAATTTCAGAATTGCACCTTGCAATGCGGAGAAATTACTGTTTGTGCATTTACAATATTCATTGATTTTTGCCATTGAAAAACGTCCAGAAATGATTGAAGCTACTGACTGAATGAAAGGAGCTGGCATCTCACTCTCTTTGAATCTTCTTTATCATGCTAAGAGGAGCAGGAAAAAGCAAAAAATTTCAGAATTGCACCTTGCAATGCGGAGAAATTACTGTTTGTGCATTTACAATATTCATTGATTTTTGCCATTGAAAAACATCATGTTATTCATATACCAGAAATGATTGAAGCTACTGACTGAATGAAAGGAGCTGGCATCTCACTCTCTTTGAATCTTCTTTATCATGCTAAGAGGAGCAGGAAAAAGAAAAAATTTCAGAATTGCACCTTGCAATGCGGAGAAATTACTGTTTGTGCATTTACAATATTCATTGATTTTTGCCATTGAAAAACGTCCAGAAATGATTGAAGCTACTGACTGAATGAAAGGAGCTGGCATCTCACTCTCTTTGAATCTTCTTTATCATGCTAAGAGGAGCAGGAAAAAGCAAAAAATTTCAGAATTGCACCTTGCAATGCGGAGAAATTACTGTTTGTGCATTTACAATATTCATTGATTTTTGCCATTGAAAAATGTCCAGAAATGATTGAAGCTACTGACTGAAAGGAGCTGGCATCTCACTCTCTTTGAATCTTCTTTATCATGCTAAGAGGAGCAGGAAAAAGCAAAAAATTTCAGAATTGCACCTTGCAATGCGGAGAAATTACTGTTTGTGCATTTACAATATTCATTGATTTTTGCCATTGAAAAACGTCCAGAAATGATTGAAGCTACTGACTGAATGAAAGGAGCTGGCATCTCACTCTCTTTGAATCTTCTTTATCATGCTAAGAGGAGCAGGAAAAAGCAAAAAAATTCAGAATTGCACCTTGCAATGCGGAGAAATTACTGTTTGTGCATTTACAATATTCATTGATTTTTGCCATTGAAAAACATCATGTTATTCATATACCAGAAATGATTGAAGCTACTGACTGAATGAAAGGAGCTGGCATCTCACGCTCTTTGAATCTTCTTTTTCATGCTAAGAGGAGCAGGAAAAAGCAAAACATTTCAGAATTGCACCTTGCAATGCGGAGAAATTACTGTTTGTGCATTTACAATATTCATTGATTTTTGCCATTGAAAAACGTCCAGAAATGATTGAAGCTACTGACTGAATGAAAGGAGCTGGCATCTCACTCTCTTTGAATCTTCTTTATCATGCTAAGAGGAGCAGGAAAAAGCAAAAAATTTCAGAATTGCACCTTGCAATGTGGAGAAATTACTGCTTGTGCATTTACAATATTCATTGATTTTTGCCATTGAAAAACGTCCAGAAATGATTGAAGCTACTGACTGAATGAAAGGAGCTGGCATCTCACTCTCTTTGAGTCTTCTTTATCATGCTAAGAGGAGCAGGAAAAAGCAAAAAATTTCAGAATTGCACCTTGCAATGCGGAGAAATTACTGTTTGTGCATTTACAATATTCATTGATTTTTGCCATTGAAAAACGTCCAGAAATGATTAAAGCTACTGACTGAATGAAAGGAGCTGGCATCTCACTCTCTTTGAATCTTCTTTATCATGCTAAGAGGAGCAGGAAAAAGCAAAAAATTTCAGAATTGCACCTTGCAATGCGGAGAAATTACTGTTTGTGCATTTACAATATTCATTGATTTTTGCTATTGAAAAACGTCCAGAAATGATTGAAGCTACTGACTGAATGAAAGGAGCTGGCATCTCACTCTCTTTGAATCTTCTTTATCATGCTAAGAGGAGCAGGAAAAAGCAAAAAATTTCAGAATTGCACCTTGCAATGCGGAGAAATTACTGTTTGTGCATTTACAATATTCATTGATTTTTGCCGTTGAAAAACGTCCAGAAATGATTGAAGCTACTGACTGAATGAAAGGAGCTGGCATCTCATTCTCTTTGAATCTTCTTTATCATGCTAAGAGGAGCAGGAAAAAGCAAAAAATTTCAGAATTGCACCTTGCAATGCGGAGAAATTACTGTTTGTGCATTTACAATATTCATTGATTTTTGCCATTGAAAAACGTCCAGAAATGATTGAAGCTACTGACTGAATGAAAGGAGCTGGCATCTCACTCTCTTTGAATCTTCTTTATCATGCTAAGAGGAGCAGGAAAAAGCAAAAAATTTCAGAATTGCACCTTGCAATGCGGAGAAATTACTGTTTGTGCATTTACAATATTCATTGATTTTTGCCATTGAAAAACATCATGTTATTCATATTCCAGAAATGTTTGAAGCTACTGACTGAATGAAAGGAGCTGGCATCTCACTCTCTTTGAATCTTCTTTATCATGCTAAGAGGAGCAGGAAAAAGCAAAAAATTTCAGAATTGCACCTTGCAATGCGGAGAAATTACTGTTTGTGCATTTACAATATTCATTGATTTTTGCCATTGAAAAACGTCCAGAAATGATTGAAGCTACTGACTGAATTAAAGGAGCTGGCATCTCACTCTCTTTGAATCTTCTTTATCATGCTAAGAGGAGCAGGAAAAAGCAAAAAATTTCAGAATTGCACCTTGCAATGCGGAGAAATTACTGTTTGTGCATTTACAATATTCATTGATTTTTGCTATTGAAAAACGTCCAGAAATGATTGAAGCTACTGACTGAATGAAAGGAGCTGGCATCTCACTCTCTTTGAATCTTCTTTATCATGCTAAGAGGAGCAGGAAAAAGCAAAAAATTTCAGAATTGCACCTTGCAATGCGGAGAAATTACTGTTTGTGCATTTACAATATTCATTGATTTTTGCCATTGAAAAACGTCCAGAAATGATTGAAGCTACTGACTGAATGAAAGGAGCTGGCATCTCATTCTCTTTGAATCTTCTTTATCATGCTAAGAGGAGCAGGAAAAAGCAAAAAATTTCAGAATTGCACCTTGCAATGCGGAGAAATTACTGTTTGTGCATTTACAATATTCATTGATTTTTGCCATTGAAAAACGTCCAGAAATGATTGAAGCTACTGACTGAATGAAAGGAGCTGGCATCTCACTCTCTTTGAATCTTCTTTATCATGCTAAGAGGAGCAGGAAAAAGCAAAAAATTTCAGAATTGCACCTTGCAATGCGGAGAAATTACTGTTTGTGCATTTACAATATTCATTGATTTTTGCCATTGAAAAACATCATGTTATTCATATTCCAGAAATGTTTGAAGCTACTGACTGAATGAAAGGAGCTGGCATCTCACTCACTTTGAATCTTCTTTATCATGCTAAGAGGAGCAGGAAAAAGCAAAAAATTTCAGAATTGCACCTTGCAATGCGGAGAAATTACTGTTTGTGCATTTACAATATTCATTGATTTTTGCCATTGAAAAACGTCCAGAAATGATTGAAGCTACTGACTGAATTAAAGGAGCTGGCATCTCACTCTCTTTGAATCTTCTTTATCATGCTAAGAGGAGCAGGAAAAAGCAAAAAATTTCAGAATTGCACCTTGCAATGCGGAGAAATTACTGTTTGTGCATTTACAATATTCATTGATTTTTGCCATTGAAAAACATCATGTTATTCATATACCAGAAATGATTGAAGCTACTGACTGAATGAAAGGAGCTGGCATCTCACTCTCTTTGAATCTTCTTTATCATGCTAAGAGGAGCAGGAAAAAGCAAAAAATTTCAGAATTGCACCTTGCAATGCGGAGAAATTACTGTTTGTGCATTTACAATATTCATTGATTTTTGCCATTGAAAAACGTCCAGAAATGATTGAAGCTACTGACTGAATGAAAGGAGCTGGCATCTCACTCTCTTTGAATCTTCTTTATCATGCTAAGAGGAGCAGGAAAAAGCAAAAAATTTCAGAATTGCACCTTGCAATGCGGAGAAATTACTGTTTGTGCATTTACAATATTCATTGATTTTTGCCATTGAAAAACATCATGTTATTCATATACCAGAAATGATTGAAGCTACTGACTGAATGAAAGGAGCTGGCATCTCACTCTCTTTGAATCTTCTTTATCATGCTAAGAGGAGCAGAAAAAAGCAAAAAATTTCAGAATTGCACCTTGCAATGCGGAGAAATTACTGTTTGTGCATTTACAATATTCATTGATTTTTGCCATTGAAAAACGTCCAGAAATGATTGAAGCTACTGACTGAATGAAAGGAGCTGGCATCTCACTCTCTTTGAATCTTCTTTATCATGCTAAGAGGAGCAGGAAAAAGCAAAAAATTTCAGAATTGCACCTTGCAATGCGGAGAAATTACTGTTTGTGCATTTACAATATTCATTGATTTTTGCCATTGAAAAACATCCAGAAATGATTGAAGCTACTGACTGAATGAAAGGAGCTGGCATCTCACTCTCTTTGAATCTTCTTTATCATGCTAAGAGGAGCAGGAAAAGGCAAAAAATTTCAGAATTGCACCTTGCAATGCGGAGAAATTACTGTTTGTGCATTTACAATATTCATTGATTTTTGCCATTGAAAAACATCATGTTATTCATATACCAGAAATGATTGAAGCTACTGACTGAATGAAAGGAGCTGGCATCTCACTCTCTTTGAATCTTCTTTATCATGCTAAGAGGAGCAGGAAAAAGCAAAAAATTTCAGAATTGCACCTTGCAATGCGGAGAAATTACTGTTTGTGCATTTACAATATTCATTTATTTTTGCCATTGAAAAACATCATGTTATTCATATACCAGAAATGATTGAAGCTACTGACTGAATGAAAGGAGCTGGCATCTCACTCTCTTTGAATCTTCTTTATCATGCTAAGAGGAGCAGGAAAAAGCAAAAAATTTCAGAATTGCACCTTGCAATGCGGAGAAATTACTTTTTGTGCATTTACAATATTCATTGATTTTTGCCATTGAAAAACGTCCAGAAATGATTGAAGCTACTGACTGAATGAAAGGAGCTGGCATCTCACTCTCTTTGAATCTTCTTTATCATGCTAAGAGGAGCAGGAAAAAGCAAAAAATTTCAGAATTGCACCTTGCAATGCGGAGAAATTACTGTTTGTGCATTTACAATATTCATTGATTTTTGCCATTGAAAAACATCATGTTATTCATATACCAGAAATGTTTGAAGCTACTGACTGAATGAAAGGAGCTGGCATCTCACTCTCTTTGAATCTTCTTTATCATGCTAAGAGGAGCAGGAAAAAGCAAAAAATTTCAGAATTGCACCTTGCAATGCGGAGAAATTACTGTTTGTGCATTTACAATATTCATTGATTTTTGCCATTGAAAAACGTCCAGAAATGATTGAAGCTACTGACTGAATGAAAGGAGCTGGCATCTCACTCTCTTTGAATCTTCTTTATCATGCTAAGAGGAGCAGGAAAAGGCAAAAAATTTCAGAATTGCACCTTGCAATGCGGAGAAATTACTGTTTGTGCATTTACAATATTCATTGATTTTTGCCATTGAAAAACATCATGTTATTCATATACCAGAAATGATTGAAGCTACTGACTGAATGAAAGGAGCTGGCATCTCACTCTCTTTGAATCTTCTTTATCATGCTAAGAGGAGCAGGAAAAAGCAAAAAATTTCAGAATTGCACCTTGCAATGCGGAGAAATTACTGTTTGTGCATTTACAATATTCATTGATTTTTGCCATTGAAAAACATCATGTTATTCATATACCAGAAATGATTGAAGCTACTGACTGAATGAAAGGAGCTGGCATCTCACTCTCTTTGAATCTTCTTTATCATGCTAAGAGGAGCAGGAAAAAGCAAAAAATTTCAGAATTGCACCTTGCAATGCGGAGAAATTACTGTTTGTGCATTTACAATATTCATTGATTTTTGCCATTGAAAAACGTCCAGAAATGATTGAAGCTACTGACTGAATGAAAGGAGCTGGCATCTCACTCTCTTTGAATCTTCTTTATCATGCTAAGAGGAGCAGGAAAAAGCAAAAAAATTCAGAATTGCACCTTGCAATGCGGAGAAATTACTGTTTGTGCATTTACAATATTCATTGATTTTTGCCATTGAAAAACATCATGTTATTCATATACCAGAAATGATTGAAGCTACTGACTGAATGAAAGGAGCTGGCATCTCACTCTCTTTGAATCTTCTTTTTCATGCTAAGAGGAGCAGGAAAAAGTAAAAAATTTCAGAATTGCACCTTGCAATGCGGAGAAATTACTGTTTGTGCATTTACAATATTCATTGATTTTTGCCATTGAAAAACATCCAGAAATGATTGAAGCTACTGACTGAATGAAAGGAGCTGGCATCTCAGTCTCTTTGAATCTTCTTTATCATGCTAAGAGGAGCAGGAAAAAGCAAAAAATTTCAGAATTGCACCTTGCAATGCGGAGAAATTACTGCTTGTGCATTTACAATATTCATTGATTTTTGCCATTGAAAAACGTCCAGAAATGATTGAAGCTACTGACTGAATGAAAGGAGCTGGCATCTCACTCTCTTTGAATCTTCTTTATCATGCTGAGGAGCAGGAAAAAGCAAAAAATTTCAGAATTGCACCTTGCAATACGGAGAAATTACTGTTTGTGCATTTACAATATTCATTGATTTTTGCCATTGAAAAACGTCCAGAAATGATTGAAGCTACTGACTGAATGAAAGGAGCTGGCATCTCACTCTCTTTGAATCTTCTTTATCATGCTAAGAGGAGCAGGAAAAAGCAAAAAATTTCAGAATTGCACCTTGCAATGCGGAGAAATTACTGTTTGTGCATTTACAATATTCATTGATTTTTGCCATTGAAAAACGTCCAGAAATGATTGAAGCTACTGACTGAATGAAAGGAGCTGGCATCTCACTCTCTTTGAATCTTCTTTATCATGCTAAGAGGAGCAGGAAAAAGCAAAAAATTTCAGAATTGCACCTTGCAATGCGGAGAAATTACTGTTTGTGCATTTACAATATTCATTGATTTTTGCCGTTGAAAAACGTCCAGAAATGATTGAAGCTACTGACTGA
>NW_027367719.1:0-55538 GCF_046119375.1 Phyllobates terribilis
CAGAATTGCACCGTGCAATGTGGAGATATTACTGTTTGTGCATTTACAATATTCATTGATTTTTGCCATTGAAAAACATGTTTTTCATATACCAGAAATGTTTGAAGCTACTGACTGAATGAAAGGAGCTGGCATCTCACTCTCTTTGAATCTTCTTTATCATGCTAGGATTAGCAGGAAAAAGCAAAAAATTTCAGAATTGCACCTTGCAATGTGGAGATATTACTGTTTGTGCATTTACAATATTCATTGATTTTTGCCATTGAAAAACATGTTTTTCATATACCAGAAATGTTTGAAGCTACTGACTGAATGAAAGGAGCTGGCATCTCACTCTCTTTGAATCTTCTTTATCATGCTAGGATTAACAGGAAAAAGCTAAAAATTTCAGAATTGCACCGTGCAATGTGGAGATATTACTGTTTGTGCATTTACAATATTCATTGATTTTTGCCATTGAAAAACATGTTTTTCATATACCAGAAATGTTTGAAGCTACTGACTGAATGAAAGGAGCTGGCATCTCACTCTCTTTGAATCTTCTTTATCATGCTAGGATTAGCAGGAAAAAGCAAAAAATTTCAGAATTGCACCTTGCAATGTGGAGATATTACTGTTTGTGCATTTACAATATTCATTGATTTTTGCCATTGAAAAACATGTTTTTCATATACCAGAAATGTTTGAAGCTACTGACTGAATGAAAGGAGCTGGCATCTCACTCTCTTTGAATCTTCTTTATCATGCTAGGATTAACAGGAAAAAGCAAAAAATTTCAGAATTGCACCTTGCAATGTGGAGATATTACTGTTTGTGCATTTACAATATTCATTGATTTTTGCCATTGAAAAACATGTTTTTCATATACCAGAAATGTTTGAAGCTACTGACTGAATGAAAGGAGCTGGCATCTCACTCTCTTTGAATCTTCTTTATCATGCTAGGATTAACAGGAAAAAGCTAAAAATTTCAGAATTGCACCGTGCAATGTGGAGATATTACTGTTTGTGCATTTACAATATTCATTGATTTTTGCCATTGAAAAACGTTTTTCATATACCAGAAATGTTTGAAGCTACTGACTGAATGAAAGGAGCTGGCATCTCACTCTCTTTGAATCTTCTTTATCATGCTAGGATTAGCAGGAAAAAGCAAAAAATTTCAGAATTGCACCTTGCAATGTGGAGATATTACTGTTTGTGCATTTACAATATTCATTGATTTTTGCCATTGAAAAACATGTTTTTCATATACCAGAAATGTTTGAAGCTACTGACTGAATGAAAGGAGCTGGCATCTCACTCTCTTTGAATCTTCTTTATCATGCTAGGATTAACAGGAAAAAGCTAAAAATTTCAGAATTGCACCGTGCAATGTGGAGATATTACTGTTTGTGCATTTACAATATTCATTGATTTTTGCCATTGAAAAACATGTTTTTCATATACCAGAAATGTTTGAAGCTACTGACTGAATGAAAGGAGCTGGCATCTCACTCTCTTTGAATCTTCTTTATCATGCTAGGATTAGCAGGAAAAAGCAAAAAATTTCAGAATTGCACCTTGCAATGTGGAGATATTACTGTTTGTGCATTTACAATATTCATTGATTTTTGCCATTGAAAAACATGTTTTTCATATACCAGAAATGTTTGAAGCTACTGACTGAATGAAAGGAGCTGGCATCTCACTCTCTTTGAATCTTCTTTATCATGCTAGGATTAGCAGGAAAAAGCAAAAAATTTCAGAATTGCACCTTGCAATGTGGAGATATTACTGTTTGTGCATTTACAATATTCATTGATTTTTGCCATTGAAAAACATGTTTTTCATATACCAGAAATGTTTGAAGCTACTGACTGAATGAAAGGAGCTGGCATCTCACTCTCTTTGAATCTTCTTTATCATGCTAGGATTAACAGGAAAAAGCTAAAAATTTCAGAATTGCACCGTGCAATGTGAAGATATTACTGTTTGTGCATTTACAATATTCATTGATTTTTGCCATTGAAAAACATGTTTTTCATATACCAGAAATGTTTGAAGCTACTGACTGAATGAAAGGAGCTGGCATCTCACTCTCTTTGAATCTTCTTTATCATGCTAGGATTAGCAGGAAAAAGCAAACAATTTCAGAATTGCACCTTGCAATGTGGAGATATTACTGTTTGTGCATTTACAATATTCATTGATTTTTGCCATTGAAAAACATGTTTTTCATATACCAGAAATGTTTGAAGCTACTGACTGAATGAAAGGAGCTGGCATCTCACTCTCTTTGAATCTTCTTTATCATGCTAGGATTAACAGGAAAAAGCTAAAAATTTCAGAATTGCACCGTGCAATGTGGAGATATTACTGTTTGTGCATTTACAATATTCATTGATTTTTGCCATTGAAAAACATGTTTTTCATATACCAGAAATGTTTGAAGCTACTGACTGAATGAAAGGAGCTGGCATCTCACTCTCTTTGAATCTTCTTTATCATGCTAGGATTAGCAGGAAAAAGCAAAAAATTTCAGAATTGCACCTTGCAATGTGGAGATATTACTGTTTGTGCATTTACAATATTCATTGATTTTTGCCATTGAAAAACATGTTTTTCATATACCAGAAATGTTTGAAGCTACTGACTGAATGAAAGGAGCTGGCATCTCACTCTCTTTGAATCTTCTTTATCATGCTAGGATTAACAGGAAAAAGCAAAAAATTTCAGAATTGCACCTTGCAATGTGGAGATATTACTGTTTGTGCATTTACAATATTCATTGATTTTTGCCATTGAAAAACATGTTTTTCATATACCAGAAATGTTTGAAGCTACTGACTGAATGAAAGGAGCTGGCATCTCACTCTCTTTGAATCTTCTTTATCATGCTAGGATTAGCAGGAAAAAGCAAAAAATTTCAGAATTGCACCTTGCAATGTGGAGATATTACTGTTTGTGCATTTACAATATTCATTAATTTTTGCCATTGAAAAACGTCCAGAAATGTTTGAAGCTACTGACTGAATGAAAGGAGCTGGCATCTCACTCTCTTTGAATCTTCTTTATCATGCTAGGATTAGCAGGAAAAAGCAAAAAATTTCAGAATTGCACCTTGCAATGTGGAGATATTACTGTTTGTGCATTTACAATATTCATTGATTTTTGCCATTGAAAAACATGTTTTTCATATACCAGAAATGTTTGAAGCTACTGACTGAATGAAAGGAGCTGGCATCTCACTCTCTTTGAATCTTCTTTATCATGCTAGGATTAGCAGGAAAAAGCAAAATATTTCAGAATTGCACCTTGCAATGTGGAGATATTACTGTTTGTGCATTTACAATATTCATTGATTTTTGCCATTGAAAAACATGTTTTTCATATACCAGAAATGTTTGAAGCTACTGACTGAATGAAAGGAGCTGGCATCTCACTCTCTTTGAATCTTCTTTATCATGCTAGGATTAACAGGAAAAAGCTAAAAATTTCAGAATTGCACCGTGCAATGTGGAGATATTACTGTTTGTGCATTTACAATATTCATTGATTTTTGCCATTGAAAAACATGTTTTTCATATACCAGAAATGTTTGAAGCTACTGACTGAATGAAAGGAGCTGGCATCTCACTCTCTTTGAATCTTCTTTATCATGCTAGGATTAGCAGGAAAAAGCAAACAATTTCAGAATTGCACCTTGCAATGTGGAGATATTACTGTTTGTGCATTTACAATATTCATTGATTTTTGCCATTGAAAAACATGTTTTTCATATACCAGAAATGTTTGAAGCTACTGACTGAATGAAAGGAGCTGGCATCTCACTCTCTTTGAATCTTCTTTATCATGCTAGGATTAGCAGGAAAAAGCAAAATATTTCAGAATTGCACCTTGCAATGTGGAGATATTACTGTTTGTACATTTACAATATTCATTGATTTTTGCCATTGAAAAACATGTTTTTCATATACCAGAAATGTTTGAAGATACTGACTGAATGAAAGGAGCTGGCATCTCACTCTCTTTGAATCTTCTTTATCATGCTAGGATTAACAGGAAAAAGCAAAAAATTTCAGAATTGCACCTTGCAATGTGGAGATATTACTGTTTGTGCATTTACAATATTCATTGATTTTTGCCATTGAAAAACATGTTTTTCATATACCAGAAATGTTTGAAGCTACTGACTGAATGAAAGGAGCTGGCATCTCACTCTCTTTGAATCTTCTTTATCATGCTAGGATTAACAGGAAAAAGCAAAAAATTTCAGAATTGCACCTTGCAATGTGGAGATATTACTGTTTGTGCATTTACAATATTCATTGATTTTTGCCATTGAAAAACGTCCAGAAATGTTTGAAGCTACTGACTGAATGAAAGGAGCTGGCATCTCACTCTCTTTGAATCTTCTTTATCATGCTAGGATTAGCAGGAAAAAGCAAAAAATTTCAGAATTGCACCTTGCAATGTGGAGATATTACTGTTTGTGCATTTACAATATTCATTGATTTTTGCCATTGAAAAACATGTTTTTCATATACCAGAAATGTTTGAAGCTACTGACTGAATGAAAGGAGCTGGCATCTCACTCTCTTTGAATCTTCTTTATCATGCTAGGATTAGCAGGAAAAAGCAAAAAATTTCAGAATTGCACCTTGCAATGTGGAGATATTACTGTTTGTGCATTTACAATATTCATTGATTTTTGCCATTGAAAAACATGTTTTTCATATACCAGAAATGTTTGAAGCTACTGACTGAATGAAAGGAGCTGGCATCTCACTCTCTTTGAATCTTCTTTATCATGCTAGGTATAACAGGAAAAAGCTAAAAATTTCAGAATTGCACCGTGCAATGTGGAGATATTACTGTTTGTGCATTTACAATATTCATTGATTTTTGCCATTGAAAAACATGTTTTTCATATACCAGAAATGTTTGAAGCTACTGACTGAATGAAAGGAGCTGGCATCTCACTCTCTTTGAATCTTCTTTATCATGCTAGGATTAACAGGAAAAAGCTAAAAATTTCAGAATTGCACTGTGCAATGTGGAGATATTACTGTTTGTGCATTTACAATATTCATTGATTTTTGCCATTGAAAAACGTTTTTCATATACCAGAAATGTTTGAAGCTACTGACTGAATGAAAGGAGCTGGCATCTCACTCTCTTTGAATCTTCTTTATCATGCTAGGATTAGCAGGAAAAAGCAAAAAATTTCAGAATTGCACCTTGCAATGTGGAGATATTACTGTTTGTGCATTTACAATATTCATTGATTTTTGCCATTGAAAAACATGTTTTTCATATACCAGAAATGTTTGAGGTTCTGACTGAATGAAAGGAGCTGGCATCTCACTCTCTTTGAATCTTCTTTATCATGCTAGGATTAACAGGAAAAAGCTAAAAATTTCAGAATTGCACCGTGCAATGTGGAGATATTACTGTTTGTGCATTTACAATATTCATTGATTTTTGCCATTGAAAAACATGTTTTTCATATACCAGAAATGTTTGAAGCTACTGACTGAATGAAAGGAGCTGGCATCTCACTCTCTTTGAATCTTCTTTATCATGCTAGGATTAGCAGGAAAAAGCAAACAATTTCAGAATTGCACCTTGCAATGTGGAGATATTACTGTTTGTGCATTTACAATATTCATTGATTTTTGCCATTGAAAAACATGTTTTTCATATACCAGAAATGTTTGAAGCTACTGACTGAATGAAAGGAGCTGGCATCTCACTCTCTTTGAATCTTCTTTATCATGCTAGGATTAACAGGAAAAAGCTAAAAATTTCAGAATTGCACCGTGCAATGTGGAGATATTACTGTTTGTGCATTTACAATATTCATTGATTTTTGCCATTGAAAAACATGTTTTTCATATACCAGAAATGTTTGAAGCTACTGACTGAATGAAAGGAGCTGGCATCTCACTCTCTTTGAATCTTCTTTATCATGCTAGGATTAGCAGGAAAAAGCAAAAAATTTCAGAATTGCACCTTGCAATGTGGAGATATTACTGTTTGTGCATTTACAATATTCATTGATTTTTGCCATTGAAAAACATGTTTTTCATATACCAGAAATGTTTGAAGCTACTGACTGAATGAAAGGAGCTGGCATCTCACTCTCTTTGAATCTTCTTTATCATGCTAGGATTAGCAGGAAAAAGCAAAAAATTTCAGAATTGCACCTTGCAATGTGGAGATATTACTGTTTGTGCATTTACAATATTCATTAATTTTTGCCATTGAAAAACGTCCAGAAATGTTTGAAGCTACTGACTGAATGAAAGGAGCTGGCATCTCACTCTCTTTGAATCTTCTTTATCATGCTAGGATTAGCAGGAAAAAGCAAAAAATTTCAGAATTGCACCTTGCAATGTGGAGATATTACTGTTTGTGCATTTACAATATTCATTGATTTTTGCCATTGAAAAACATGTTTTTCATATACCAGAAATGTTTGAAGCTACTGACTGAATGAAAGGAGCTGGCATCTCACTCTCTTTGAATCTTCTTTATCATGCTAGGATTAGCAGGAAAAAGCAAAATATTTCAGAATTGCACCTTGCAATGTGGAGATATTACTGTTTGTGCATTTACAATATTCATTGATTTTTGCCATTGAAAAACATGTTTTTCATATACCAGAAATGTTTGAAGCTACTGACTGAATGAAAGGAGCTGGCATCTCACTCTCTTTGAATCTTCTTTATCATGCTAGGATTAACAGGAAAAAGCAAAAAATTTCAGAATTGCACCTTGCAATGTGGAGATATTACTGTTTGTGCATTTACAATATTCATTGATTTTTGCCATTGAAAAACATGTTTTTCATATACCAGAAATGTTTGAAGCTACTGACTGAATGAAAGGAGCTGGCATCTCACTCTCTTTGAATCTTCTTTATCATGCTAGGATTAACAGGAAAAAGCAAAAAATTTCAGAATTGCACCTTGCAATGTGGAGATATTACTGTTTGTGCATTTACAATATTCATTGATTTTTGCCATTGAAAAACGTCCAGAAATGTTTGAAGCTACTGACTGAATGAAAGGAGCTGGCATCTCACTCTCTTTGAATCTTCATCATGCTAGGATTATTAGGAAAAAGCAAAAAATTTCAGAATTGCACCTTGCAATGTGGAGATATTACTGTTTGTGCATTTACAATATTCATTGATTTTTGCCATTGAAAAACATGTTTTTCATATACCAGAAATGTTTGAAGCTACTGACTGAATGAAAGGAGCTGGCATCTCACTCTCTTTGAATCTTCTTTATCATGCTAGGATTAACAGGAAAAAGCAAAAAATTTCAGAATTGCACCTTGCAATGTGGAGATATTACTGTTTGTGCATTTACAATATTCATTGATTTTTGCCATTGAAAAACATGTTTTTCATATACCAGAAATGTTTGAAGCTACTGACTGAATGAAAGGAGCTGGCATCTCACTCTCTTTGAATCTTCTATCATGCTAGGATTAACAGGAAAAAGCTAAAAATTTCAGAATTGCACCGTGCAATGTGGAGATATTACTGTTTGTGCATTTACAATATTCATTGATTTTTGCCATTGAAAAACATGTTTTTCATATACCAGAAATGTTTGAAGCTACTGACTGAATGAAAGGAGCTGGCATCTCACTCTCTTTGAATCTTCTTTATCATGCTAGGATTAGCAGGAAAAAGCAAAATATTTCAGAATTGCACCTTGCAATGTGGAGATATTACTGTTTGTGCATTTACAATATTCATTGATTTTTGCCATTGAAAAACATGTTTTTCATATACCAGAAATGTTTGAAGCTACTGACTGAATGAAAGGAGCTGGCATCTCACTCTCTTTGAATCTTCTTTATCATGCTAGGATTAACAGGAAAAAGCAAAAAATTTCAGAATTGCACCTTGCAATGTGGAGATATTACTGTTTGTGCATTTACAATATTCATTGATTTTTGCCATTGAAAAACATGTTTTTCATATACCAGAAATGTTTGAAGCTACTGACTGAATGAAAGGAGCTGGCATCTCACTCTCTTTGAATCTTCTTTATCATGCTAGGATTAACAGGAAAAAGCAAAAAATTTCAGAATTGCACCTTGCAATGTGGAGATATTACTGTTTGTGCATTTACAATATTCATTGATTTTTGCCATTGAAAAACGTTCAGAAATGTTTGAAGCTACTGACTGAATGAAAGGAGCTGGCATCTCACTCTCTTTGAATCTTCTTTATCATGCTAGGATTAGCAGGAAAAAGCAAAAAATTTCAGAATTGCACCTTGCAATGTGGAGATATTACTGTTTGTGCATTTACAATATTCATTGATTTTTGCCATTGAAAAACATGTTTTTCAAATACCAGAAATGTTTGAAGCTACTGACTGAATGAAAGGAGCTGGCATCTCACTCTCTTTGAATCTTCTTTATCATGCTAGGATTAGCAGGAAAAAGCAAAAAATTTCAGAATTGCACCTTGCAATGTGGAGATATTACTGTTTGTGCATTTACAATATTCATTGATTTTTGCCATTGAAAAACATGTTTTTCATATACCAGAAATGTTTGAAGCTACTGACTGAATGAAAGGAGCTGGCATCTCACTCTCTTTGAATCTTCTTTATCATGCTAGGATTAACAGGAAAAAGCTAAAAATTTCAGAATTGCACCGTGCAATGTGGAGATATTACTGTTTGTGCATTTACAATATTCATTGATTTTTGCCATTGAAAAACATGTTTTTCATATACCAGAAATGTTTGAAGCTACTGACTGAATGAAAGGAGCTGGCATCTCACTCTCTTTGAATCTTCTTTATCATGCTAGGATTAACAGGAAAAAGCTAAAAATTTCAGAATTGCACCGTGCAATGTGGAGATATTACTGTTTGTGCATTTACAATATTCATTGATTTTTGCCATTGAAAAACGTTTTTCATATACCAGAAATGTTTGAAGCTACTGACTGAATGAAAGGAGCTGGCATCTCACTCTCTTTGAATCTTCTTTATCATGCTAGGATTAGCAGGAAAAAGCAAAAAATTTCAGAATTGCACCTTGCAATGTGGAGATATTACTGTTTGTGCATTTACAATATTCATTGATTTTTGCCATTGAAAAACATGTTTTTCATATACCAGAAATGTTTGAAGCTACTGACTGAATGAAAGGAGCTGGCATCTCACTCTCTTTGAATCTTCTTTATCATGCTAGGATTAACAGGAAAAAGCTAAAAATTTCAGAATTGCACCGTGCAATGTGGAGATATTACTGTTTGTGCATTTACAATATTCATTGATTTTTGCCATTGAAAAACATGTTTTTCATATACCAGAAATGTTTGAAGCTACTGACTGAATGAAAGAGCTGGCATCTCACTCTCTTTGAATCTTCTTTATCATGCTAGGATTAGCAGGAAAAAGCAAAAAATTTCAGAATTGCACCTTGCAATGTGGAGATATTACTGTTTGTGCATTTACAATATTCATTGATTTTTGCCATTGAAAAACATGTTTTTCATATACCAGAAATGTTTGAAGCTACTGACTGAATGAAAGGAGCTGGCATCTCACTCTCTTTGAATCTTCTTTATCATGCTAGGATTAGCAGGAAAAAGCAAAAAATTTCAGAATTGCACCTTGCAATGTGGAGATATTACTGTTTGTGCATTTACAATATTCATTGATTTTTGCCATTGAAAAACATGTTTTTCATATACCAGAAATGTTTGAGGTTCTGACTGAATGAAAGGAGCTGGCATCTCACTCTCTTTGAATCTTCTTTATCATGCTAGGATTAACAGGAAAAAGCTAAAAATTTCAGAATTGCACCGTGCAATGTGGAGATATTACTGTTTGTGCATTTACAATATTCATTGATTTTTGCCATTGAAAAACATGTTTTTCATATACCAGAAATGTTTGAAGCTACTGACTGAATGAAAGGAGCTGGCATCTCACTCTCTTTGAATCTTCTTTATCATGCTAGGATTAGCAGGAAAAAGCAAACAATTTCAGAATTGCACCTTGCAATGTGGAGATATTACTGTTTGTGCATTTACAATATTCATTGATTTTTGCCATTGAAAAACATGTTTTTCATATACCAGAAATGTTTGAAGCTACTGACTGAATGAAAGGAGCTGGCATCTCACTCTCTTTGAATCTTCTTTATCATGCTAGGATTAACAGGAAAAAGCTAAAAATTTCAGAATTGCACCGTGCAATGTGGAGATATTACTGTTTGTGCATTTACAATATTCATTGATTTTTGCTATTGAAAAACATGTTTTTCATATACCAGAAATGTTTGAAGCTACTGACTGAATGAAAGGAGCTGGCATCTCACTCTCTTTGAATCTTCTTTATCATGCTAGGATTAGCAGGAAAAAGCAAAAAATTTCAGAATTGCACCTTGCAATGTGGAGATATTACTGTTTGTGCATTTACAATATTCATTGATTTTTGCCAT
Organism: Phyllobates terribilis; assembly: GCF_046119375.1. NCBI lineage: Eukaryota > Metazoa > Chordata > Amphibia > Anura > Dendrobatidae > Phyllobates > Phyllobates terribilis. Next base: position 10,472 of record NW_027367719.1, read on the forward strand.
TGAAAAACATGTTTTTCATATACCAGAAATGTTTGAAGCTACTGACTGAATGAAAGGAGCTGGCATCTCACTCTCTTTGAATCTTCTTTATCATGCTAGGATTAGCAGGAAAAAGCAAAAAATTTCAGAATTGCACCTTGCAATGTGGAGATATTACTGTTTGTGCATTTACAATATTCATTAATTTTTGCCATTGAAAAACGTCCAGAAATGTTTGAAGCTACTGACTGAATGAAAGGAGCTGGCATCTCACTCTCTTTGAATCTTCTTTATCATGCTAGGATTAGCAGGAAAAAGCAAAAAATTTCAGAATTGCACCTTGCAATGTGGAGATATTACTGTTTGTGCATTTACAATATTCATTGATTTTTGCCATTGAAAAACATGTTTTTCATATACCAGAAATGTTTGAAGCTACTGACTGAATGAAAGGAGCTGGCATCTCACTCTCTTTGAATCTTCTTTATCATGCTAGGATTAGCAGGAAAAAGCAAAATATTTCAGAATTGCACCTTGCAATGTGGAGATATTACTGTTTGTGCATTTACAATATTCATTGATTTTTGCCATTGAAAAACATGTTTTTCATATACCAGAAATGTTTGAAGCTACTGACTGAATGAAAGGAGCTGGCATCTCACTCTCTTTGAATCTTCTTTATCATGCTAGGATTAACAGGAAAAAGCAAAAAATTTCAGAATTGCACCTTGCAATGTGGAGATATTACTGTTTGTGCATTTACAATATTCATTGATTTTTGCCATTGAAAAACATGTTTTTCATATACCAGAAATGTTTGAAGCTACTGACTGAATGAAAGGAGCTGGCATCTCACTCTCTTTGAATCTTCTTTATCATGCTAGGATTAACAGGAAAAAGCAAAAAATTTCAGAATTGCACCTTGCAATGTGGAGATATTACTGTTTGTGCATTTACAATATTCATTGATTTTTGCCATTGAAAAACGTCCAGAAATGTTTGAAGCTACTGACTGAATGAAAGGAGCTGGCATCTCACTCTCTTTGAATCTTCATCATGCTAGGATTATTAGGAAAAAGCAAAAAATTTCAGAATTGCACCTTGCAATGTGGAGATATTACTGTTTGTGCATTTACAATATTCATTGATTTTTGCCATTGAAAAACATGTTTTTCATATACCAGAAATGTTTGAAGCTACTGACTGAATGAAAGGAGCTGGCATCTCACTCTCTTTGAATCTTCTTTATCATGCTAGGATTAGCAGGAAAAAGCAAAAAATTTCAGAATTGCACCTTGCAATGTGGAGATATTACTGTTTGTGCATTTACAATATTCATTGATTTTTGCCATTGAAAAACATGTTTTTCATATACCAGAAATGTTTGAAGCTACTGACTGAATGAAAGGAGCTGGCATCTCACTCTCTTTGAATCTTCTATCATGCTAGGATTAACAGGAAAAAGCTAAAAATTTCAGAATTGCACCGTGCAATGTGGAGATATTACTGTTTGTGCATTTACAATATTCATTGATTTTTGCCATTGAAAAACATGTTTTTCATATACCAGAAATGTTTGAAGCTACTGACTGAATGAAAGGAGCTGGCATCTCACTCTCTTTGAATCTTCTTTATCATGCTAGGATTAGCAGGAAAAAGCAAAAAATTTCAGAATTGCACCTTGCAATGTGGAGATATTACTGTTTGTGCATTTACAATATTCATTGATTTTTGCCATTGAAAAACATGTTTTTCATATACCAGAAATGTTTGAAGCTACTGACTGAATGAAAGGAGCTGGCATCTCACTCTCTTTGAATCTTCTTTATCATGCTAGGATTAGCAGGAAAAAGCAAAATATTTCAGAATTGCACCTTGCAATGTGGAGATATTACTGTTTGTGCATTTACAATATTCATTGATTTTTGCCATTGAAAAACATGTTTTTCATATACCAGAAATGTTTGAAGCTACTGACTGAATGAAAGGAGCTGGCATCTCACTCTCTTTGAATCTTCTTTATCATGCTAGGATTAACAGGAAAAAGCAAAAAATTTCAGAATTGCACCTTGCAATGTGGAGATATTACTGTTTGTGCATTTACAATATTCATTGATTTTTGCCATTGAAAAACATGTTTTTCATATACCAGAAATGTTTGAAGCTACTGACTGAATGAAAGGAGCTGGCATCTCACTCTCTTTGAATCTTCTTTATTATGCTAGGATTAACAGGAAAAAGCAAAAAATTTCAGAATTGCACCTTGCAATGTGGAGATATTACTGTTTGTGCATTTACAATATTCATTGATTTTTGCCATTGAAAAACGTCCAGAAATGTTTGAAGCTACTGACTGAATGAAAGGAGCTGGCATCTCACTCTCTTTGAATCTTCTTTATCATGCTAGGATTAGCAGGAAAGAGCAAAAAATTTCAGAATTGCACCTTGCAATGTGGAGATATTACTGTTTGTGCATTTACAATATTCATTGATTTTTGCCATTGAAAAACATGTTTTTCATATACCAGAAATGTTTGAAGCTACTGACTGAATGAAAGGAGCTGGCATCTCACTCTCTTTGAATCTTCTTTATCATGCTAGGATTAGCAGGAAAAAGCAAAAAATTTCAGAATTGCACCTTGCAATGTGGAGATATTACTGTTTGTGCATTTACAATATTCATTGATTTTTGCCATTGAAAAACGTCCAGAAATGTTTGAAGCTACTGACTGAATGAAAGGAGCTGGCATCTCACTCTCTTTGAATCTTCTTTATCATGCTAGGATTAGCAGGAAAAAGCAAAAAATTTCAGAATTGCACCTTGCAATGTGGAGATATTACTGTTTGTGCATTTACAATATTCATTGATTTTTGCCATTGAAAAACATGTTTTTCATATACCAGAAATGTTTGAAGCTACTGACTGAATGAAAGGAGCTGGCATCTCACTCTCTTTGAATCTTCTTTATCATGCTAGGATTAGCAGGAAAAAGCAAAAAATTTCAGAATTGCACCTTGCAATGTGGAGATATTACTGTTTGTGCATTTACAATATTCATTGATTTTTGCCATTGAAAAACATGTTTTTCATATACCAGAAATGTTTGAATCTACTGACTGAATGAAAGGAGCTGGCATCTCACTCTCTTTGAATCTTCTTTATCATGCTAGGATTAGCAGGAAAAAGCAAAAAATTTCAGAATTGCACCTTGCAATGTGGAGATATTACTGTTTGTGCATTTACAATATTCATTGATTTTTGCCATTGAAAAACATGTTTTTCATATACCAGAAATGTTTGAAGCTACTGACTGAATGAAAGGAGCTGGCATCTCACTCTCTTTGAATCTTCTTTATCATGCTAGGATTAACAGGAAAAAGCTAAAAATTTCAGAATTGCACCGTGCAATGTGGAGATATTACTGTTTGTGCATTTACAATATTCATTGATTTTTGCCATTGAAAAACATGTTTTTCATATACCAGAAATGTTTGAAGCTACTGACTGAATGAAAGGAGCTGGCATCTCACTCTCTTTGAATCTTCTTTATCATGCTAGGATTAGCAGGAAAAAGCAAACAATTTCAGAATTGCACCTTGCAATGTGGAGATATTACTGTTTGTGCATTTACAATATTCATTGATTTTTGCCATTGAAAAACATGTTTTTCATATACCAGAAATGTTTGAAGCTACTGACTGAATGAAAGGAGCTGGCATCTCACTCTCTTTGAATCTTCTTTATCATGCTAGGATTAACAGGAAAAAGCTAAAAATTTCAGAATTGCACCGTGCAATGTGGAGATATTAGTTTGTGCATTTACAATATTCATTGATTTTTGCCATTGAAAAACATGTTTTTCATATACCAGAAATGTTTGAAGCTACTGACTGAATGAAAGGAGCTGGCATCTCACTCTCTTTGAATCTTCTTTATCATGCTAGGATTAACAGGAAAAAGCAAAAAATTTCAGAATTGCACCTTGCAATGTGGAGATATTACTGTTTGTGCATTTACAATATTCATTGATTTTTGCCATTGAAAAACATGTTTTTCATATACCAGAAATGTTTGAAGCTACTGACTGAATGAAAGGAGCTGGCATCTCACTCTCTTTGAATCTTCTTTATCATGCTAGGATTAGCAGGAAAAAGCAAAAAATTTCAGAATTGCACCTTGCAATGTGGAGATATTACTGTTTGTGCATTTACAATATTCATTGATTTTTGCCATTGAAAAACATGTTTTTCATATACCAGAAATGTTTGAAGCTACTGACTGAATGAAAGGAGCTGGCATCTCACTCTCTTTGAATCTTCTATCATGCTAGGATTAACAGGAAAAAGCTAAAAATTTCAGAATTGCACCGTGCAATGTGGAGATATTACTGTTTGTGCATTTACAATATTCATTGATTTTTGCCATTGAAAAACATGTTTTTCATATACCAGAAATGTTTGAAGCTACTGACTGAATGAAAGGAGCTGGCATCTCACTCTCTTTGAATCTTCTTTATCATGCTAGGATTAGCAGGAAAAAGCAAAAAATTTCAGAATTGCACCTTGCAATGTGGAGATATTACTGTTTGTGCATTTACAATATTCATTGATTTTTGCCATTGAAAAACATGTTTTTCATATACCAGAAATGTTTGAAGCTACTGACTGAATGAAAGGAGCTGGCATCTCACTCTCTTTGAATCTTCTTTATCATGCTAGGATTAGCAGGAAAAAGCAAAATATTTCAGAATTGCACCTTGCAATGTGGAGATATTACTGTTTGTGCATTTACAATATTCATTGATTTTTGCCATTGAAAAACATGTTTTTCATATACCAGAAATGTTTGAAGCTACTGACTGAATGAAAGGAGCTGGCATCTCACTCTCTTTGAATCTTCTTTATCATGCTAGGATTAACAGGAAAAAGCAAAAAATTTCAGAATTGCACCTTGCAATGTGGAGATATTACTGTTTGTGCATTTACAATATTCATTGATTTTTGCCATTGAAAAACATGTTTTTCATATACCAGAAATGTTTGAAGCTACTGACTGAATGAAAGGAGCTGGCATCTCACTCTCTTTGAATCTTCTTTATTATGCTAGGATTAACAGGAAAAAGCAAAAAATTTCAGAATTGCACCTTGCAATGTGGAGATATTACTGTTTGTGCATTTACAATATTCATTGATTTTTGCCATTGAAAAACGTCCAGAAATGTTTGAAGCTACTGACTGAATGAAAGGAGCTGGCATCTCACTCTCTTTGAATCTTCTTTATCATGCTAGGATTAGCAGGAAAAAGCAAAAAATTTCAGAATTGCACCTTGCAATGTGGAGATATTACTGTTTGTGCATTTACAATATTCATTGATTTTTGCCATTGAAAAACATGTTTTTCATATACCAGAAATGTTTGAAGCTACTGACTGAATGAAAGGAGCTGGCATCTCACTCTCTTTGAATCTCCTTTATCATGCTAGGATTAGCAGGAAAAAGCAAAAAATTTCAGAATTGCACCTTGCAATGTGGAGATATTACTGTTTGTGCATTTACAATATTCATTGATTTTTGCCATTGAAAAACATCCAGAAATGTTTGAAGCTACTGACTGAATGAAAGGAGCTGGCATCTCACTCTCTTTGAATCTTCTTTATCATGCTAGGATTAGCAGGAAAAAGCAAAAAATTTCAGAATTGCACCTTGCAATGTGGAGATATTACTGTTTGTGCATTTACAATATTCATTGATTTTTGCCATTGAAAAACATGTTTTTCATATACCAGAAATGTTTGAAGCTACTGACTGAATGAAAGGAGCTGGCATCTCACTCTCTTTGAATCTTCTTTATCATGCTAGGATTAGCAGGAAAAAGCAAAAAATTTCAGAATTGCACCTTGCAATGTGGAGATATTACTGTTTGTGCATTTACAATATTCATTGATTTTTGCCATTGAAAAACATGTTTTTCATATACCAGAAATGTTTGAAGCTACTGACTGAATGAAAGGAGCTGGCATCTCACTCTCTTTGAATCTTCTTTATCATGCTAGGATTAGCAGGAAAAAGCAAAAAATTTCAGAATTGCACCTTGCAATGTGGAGATATTACTGTTTGTGCATTTACAATATTCATTGATTTTTGCCATTGAAAAACATGTTTTTCATATACCAGAAATGTTTGAAGCTACTGACTGAATGAAAGGAGCTGGCATCTCACTCTCTTTGAATCTTCTTTATCATGCTAGGATTAACAGGAAAAAGCTAAAAATTTCAGAATTGCACCGTGCAATGTGGAGATATTACTGTTTGTGCATTTACAATATTCATTGATTTTTGCCATTGAAAAACATGTTTTTCATATACCAGAAATGTTTGAAGCTACTGACTGAATGAAAGGAGCTGGCATCTCACTCTCTTTGAATCTTCTTTATCATGCTAGGATTAGCAGGAAAAAGCAAACAATTTCAGAATTGCACCTTGCAATGTGGAGATATTACTGTTTGTGCATTTACAATATTCATTGATTTTTGCCATTGAAAAACATGTTTTTCATATACCAGAAATGTTTGAAGCTACTGACTGAATGAAAGGAGCTGGCATCTCACTCTCTTTGAATCTTCTTTATCATGCTAGGATTAACAGGAAAAAGCTAAAAATTTCAGAATTGCACCGTGCAATGTGGAGATATTAGTTTGTGCATTTACAATATTCATTGATTTTTGCCATTGAAAAACATGTTTTTCATATACCAGAAATGTTTGAAGCTACTGACTGAATGAAAGGAGCTGGCATCTCACTCTCTTTGAATCTTCTTTATCATGCTAGGATTAGCAGGAAAAAGCAAAAAATTTCAGAATTGCACCTTGCAATGTGGAGATATTACTGTTTGTGCATTTACAATATTCATTGATTTTTGCCATTGAAAAACATGTTTTTCATATACCAGAAATGTTTGAAGCTACTGACTGAATGAAAGGAGCTGGCATCTCACTCTCTTTGAATCTTCTTTATCATGCTAGGATTAACAGGAAAAAGCTAAAAATTTCAGAATTGCACCGTGCAATGTGGAGATATTACTGTTTGTGCATTTACAATATTCATTGATTTTTGCCATTGAAAAACATGTTTTTCATATACCAGAAATGTTTGAAGCTACTCACTGAATGAAAGGAGCTGGCATCTCACTCTCTTTGAATCTTCTTTATCATGCTAGGATTAGCAGGAAAAAGCAAAAAATTTCAGAATTGCACCTTGCAATGTGGAGATATTACTGTTTGTGCATTTACAATATTCATTGATTTTTGCCATTGAAAAACATGTTTTTCATATACCAGAAATGTTTGAAGCTACTGACTGAATGAAAGGAGCTGGCATCTCACTCTCTTTGAATCTTCTTTATCATGCTAGGATTAACAGGAAAAAGCTAAAAATTTCAGAATTGCACCGTGCAATGTGGAGATATTACTGTTTGTGCATTTACAATATTCATTGATTTTTGCCATTGAAAAACATGTTTTTCATATACCAGAAATGTTTGAAGCTACTGACTGAATGAAAGGAGCTGGCATCTCACTCTCTTTGAATCTTCTTTATCATGCTAGGATTAGCAGGAAAAAGCAAAAAATTTCAGAATTGCACCTTGCAATGTGGAGATATTACTGTTTGTGCATTTACAATATTCATTGATTTTTGCCATTGAAAAACATGTTTTTCATATACCAGAAATGTTTGAAGCTACTGACTGAATGAAAGGAGCTGGCATCTCACTCTCTTTGAATCTTCTTTATCATGCTAGGATTAACAGGAAAAAGCAAAAAATTTCAGAATTGCACCTTGCAATGTGGAGATATTACTGTTTGTGCATTTACAATATTCATTGATTTTTGCCATTGAAAAACATGTTTTTCATATACCAGAAATGTTTGAAGCTACTGACTGAATGAAAGGAGCTGGCATCTCACTCTCTTTGAATCTTCTTTATCATGCTAGGATTAACAGGAAAAAGCTAAAAATTTCAGAATTGCACAGTGCAATGTGGAGATATTACTGTTTGTGCATTTACAATATTCATTGATTTTTGCCATTGAAAAACGTTTTTCATATACCAGAAATGTTTGAAGCTACTGACTGAATGAAAGGAGCTGGCATCTCACTCTCTTTGAATCTTCTTTATCATGCTAGGATTAGCAGGAAAAAGCAAAAAATTTCAGAATTGCACCTTGCAATGTGGAGATATTACTGTTTGTGCATTTACAATATTCATTGATTTTTGCCATTGAAAAACATGTTTTTCATATACCAGAAATGTTTGAAGCTACTGACTGAATGAAAGGAGCTGGCATCTCACTCTCTTTGAATCTTCTTTATCATGCTAGGATTAACAGGAAAAAGCTAAAAATTTCAGAATTGCACCGTGCAATGTGGAGATATTACTGTTTGTGCATTTACAATATTCATTGATTTTTGCCATTGAAAAACATGTTTTTCATATACCAGAAATGTTTGAAGCTACTGACTGAATGAAAGGAGCTGGCATCTCACTCTCTTTGAATCTTCTTTATCATGCTAGGATTAGCAGGAAAAAGCAAAAAATTTCAGAATTGCACCTTGCAATGTGGAGATATTACTGTTTGTGCATTTACAATATTCATTGATTTTTGCCATTGAAAAACATGTTTTTCATATACCAGAAATGTTTGAAGCTACTGACTGAATGAAAGGAGCTGGCATCTCACTCTCTTTGAATCTTCTTTATCATGCTAGGATTAGCAGGAAAAAGCAAAAAATTTCAGAATTGCACCTTGCAATGTGGAGATATTACTGTTTGTGCATTTACAATATTCATTGATTTTTGCCATTGAAAAACATGTTTTTCATATACCAGAAATGTTTGAAGCTACTGACTGAATGAAAGGAGCTGGCATCTCACTCTCTTTGAATCTTCTTTATCATGCTAGGATTAACAGGAAAAAGCTAAAAATTTCAGAATTGCACCGTGCAATGTGGAGATATTACTGTTTGTGCATTTACAATATTCATTGATTTTTGCCATTGAAAAACATGTTTTTCATATACCAGAAATGTTTGAAGCTACTGACTGAATGAAAGGAGCTGGCATCTCACTCTCTTTGAATCTTCTTTATCATGCTAGGATTAGCAGGAAAAAGCAAACAATTTCAGAATTGCACCTTGCAATGTGGAGATATTACTGTTTGTGCATTTACAATATTCATTGATTTTTGCCATTGAAAAACATGTTTTTCATATACCAGAAATGTTTGAAGCTACTGACTGAATGAAAGGAGCTGGCATCTCACTCTCTTTGAATCTTCTTTATCATGCTAGGATTAACAGGAAAAAGCTAAAAATTTCAGAATTGCACCGTGCAATGTGGAGATATTAGTTTGTGCATTTACAATATTCATTGATTTTTGCCATTGAAAAACATGTTTTTCATATACCAGAAATGTTTGAAGCTACTGACTGAATGAAAGGAGCTGGCATCTCACTCTCTTTGAATCTTCTTTATCATGCTAGGATTAGCAGGAAAAAGCAAAAAATTTCAGAATTGCACCTTGCAATGTGGAGATATTACTGTTTGTGCATTTACAATATTCATTGATTTTTGCCATTGAAAAACATGTTTTTCATATACCAGAAATGTTTGAAGCTACTGACTGAATGAAAGGAGCTGGCATCTCACTCTCTTTGAATCTTCTTTATCATGCTAGGATTAACAGGAAAAAGCAAAAAATTTCAGAATTGCACCTTGCAATGTGGAGATATTACTGTTTGTGCATTTACAATATTCATTGATTTTTGCCATTGAAAAACATGTTTTTCATATACCAGAAATGTTTGAAGCTACTGACTGAATGAAAGGAGCTGGCATCTCACTCTCTTTGAATCTTCTTTATCATGCTAGGATTAGCAGGAAAAAGCAAAAAATTTCAGAATTGCACCTTGCAATGTGGAGATATTACTGTTTGTGCATTTACAATATTCATTAATTTTTGCCATTGAAAAACGTCCAGAAATGTTTGAAGCTACTGACTGAATGAAAGGAGCTGGCATCTCACTCTCTTTGAATCTTCTTTATCATGCTAGGATTAGCAGGAAAAAGCAAAAAATTTCAGAATTGCACCTTGCAATGTGGAGATATTACTGTTTGTGCATTTACAATATTCATTGATTTTTGCCATTGAAAAACATGTTTTTCATATACCAGAAATGTTTGAAGCTACTGACTGAATGAAAGGAGCTGGCATCTCACTCTCTTTGAATCTTCTTTATCATGCTAGGATTAGCAGGAAAAAGCAAAATATTTCAGAATTGCACCTTGCAATGTGGAGATATTACTGTTTGTGCATTTACAATATTCATTGATTTTTGCCATTGAAAAACATGTTTTTCATATACCAGAAATGTTTGAAGCTACTGACTGAATGAAAGGAGCTGGCATCTCACTCTCTTTGAATCTTCTTTATCATGCTAGGATTAACAGGAAAAAGCAAAAAATTTCAGAATTGCACCTTGCAATGTGGAGATATTACTGTTTGTGCATTTACAATATTCATTGATTTTTGCCATTGAAAAACATGTTTTTCATATACCAGAAATGTTTGAAGCTACTGACTGAATGAAAGGAGCTGGCATCTCACTCTCTTTGAATCTTCTTTATCATGCTAGGATTAACAGGAAAAAGCAAAAAATTTCAGAATTGCACCTTGCAATGTGGAGATATTACTGTTTGTGCATTTACAATATTCATTGATTTTTGCCAATGAAAAACGTCCAGAAATGTTTGAAGCTACTGACTGAATGAAAGGAGCTGGCATCTCACTCTCTTTGAATCTTCATCATGCTAGGATTAGCAGGAAAAAGCAAAAAATTTCAGAATTGCACCTTGCAATGTGGAGATATTACTGTTTGTGCATTTACAATATTCATTGATTTTTGCCATTGAAAAACATGTTTTTCATATACCAGAAATGTTTGAAGCTACTGACTGAATGAAAGGAGCTGGCATCTCACTCTCTTTGAATCTTCTTTATCATGCTAGGATTAGCAGGAAAAAGCAAAAAATTTCAGAATTGCACCTTGCAATGTGGAGATATTACTGTTTGTGCATTTACAATATTCATTGATTTTTGCCATTGAAAAACATGTTTTTCATATACCAGAAATGTTTGAAGCTACTGACTGAATGAAAGGAGCTGGCATCTCACTCTCTTTGAATCTTCTATCATGCTAGGATTAACAGGAAAAAGCTAAAAATTTCAGAATTGCACCGTGCAATGTGGAGATATTACTGTTTGTGCATTTACAATATTCATTGATTTTTGCCATTGAAAAACATGTTTTTCATATACCAGAAATGTTTGAAGCTACTGACTGAATGAAAGGAGCTGGCATCTCACTCTCTTTGAATCTTCTTTATCATGCTAGGATTAGCAGGAAAAAGCAAAAAATTTCAGAATTGCACCTTGCAATGTGGAGATATTACTGTTTGTGCATTTACAATATTCATTGATTTTTGCCATTGAAAAACATGTTTTTCATATACCAGAAATGTTTGAAGCTACTGACTGAATGAAAGGAGCTGGCATCTCACTCCCTTTGAATCTTCATTATCATGCTAGGATTAGCAGGAAAAAGCAAAAAATTTCAGAATTGCACCTTGCAATGTGGAGATATTACTGTTTGTGCATTTACAATATTCATTGATTTTTGCCATTGAAAAACATGTTTTTCATATACCAGAAATGTTTGAAGCTACTGACTGAATGAAAGGAGCTGGCATCTCACTCTCTTTGAATCTTCTTTATCATGCTAGGATTAACAGGAAAAAGCAAAAAATTTCAGAATTGCACCTTGCAATGTGGAGATATTACTGTTTGTGCATTTACAATATTCATTGATTTTTGCCATTGAAAAACGTCCAGAAATGTTTGAAGCTACTGACTGAATGAAAGGAGCTGGCATCTCACTCTCTTTGAATCTTCATCATGCTAGGATTAGCAGGAAAAAGCAAAAAATTTCAGAATTGCACCTTGCAATGTGGAGATATTACTGTTTGTGCATTTACAATATTCATTGATTTTTGCCATTGAAAAACATGTTTTTCATATACCAGAAATGTTTGAAGCTACTGACTGAATGAAAGGAGCTGGCATCTCACTCTCTTTGAATCTTCTATCATGCTAGGATTAACAGGAAAAAGCTAAAAATTTCAGAATTGCACCGTGCAATGTGGAGATATTACTGTTTGTGCATTTACAATATTCATTGATTTTTGCCATTGAAAAACATGTTTTTCATATACCAGAAATGTTTGAAGCTACTGACTGAATGAAAGGAGCTGGCATCTCACTCTCTTTGAATCTTCTTTATCATGCTAGGATTAGCAGGAAAAAGCAAAAAATTTCAGAATTGCACCTTGCAATGTGGAGATATTACTGTTTGTGCATTTACAATATTCATTGATTTTTGCCATTGAAAAACATGTTTTTCATATACCAGAAATGTTTGAAGCTACTGACTGAATGAAAGGAGCTGGCATCTCACTCCCTTTGAATCTTCATTATCATGCTAGGATTAGCAGGAAAAAGCAAAAAATTTCAGAATTGCACCTTGCAATGTGGAGATATTACTGTTTGTGCATTTACAATATTCATTGATTTTTGCCATTGAAAAACATGTTTTTCATATACCAGAAATGTTTGAAGCTACTGACTGAATGAAAGGAGCTGGCATCTCACTCTCTTTGAATCTTCTTTATCATGCTAGGATTAACAGGAAAAAGCTAAAAATTTCAGAATTGCACCGTGCAATGTGGAGATATTACTGTTTGTGCATTTACAATATTCATTGATTTTTGCCATTGAAAAACATGTTTTTCATATACCAGAAATGTTTGAAGCTACTGACTGAATGAAAGGAGCTGGCATCTCACTCTCTTTGAATCTTCTTTATCATGCTAGGATTAGCAGGAAAAAGCAAAAAATTTCAGAATTGCACCTTGCAATGTGGAGATATTACTGTTTGTGCATTTACAATATTCATTGATTTTTGCCATTGAAAAACATGTTTTTCATATACCAGAAATGTTTGAAGCTACTGACTGAATGAAAGGAGCTGGCATCTCACTCTCTTTGAATCTTCTTTATCATGCTAGGATTAACAGGAAAAAGCAAAAAATTTCAGAATTGCACCCTGCAATGTGGAGATATTACTGTTTGTGCATTTACAATATTCATTGATTTTTGCCATTGAAAAACATGTTTTTCATATACCAGAAATGTTTGAAGCTACTGACTGAATGAAAGGAGCTGGCATCTCACTCTCTTTGAATCTTCTTTATCATGCTAGGATTAACAGGAAAAAGCTAAAAATTTCAGAATTGCACCGTGCAATGTGGAGATATTACTGTTTGTGCATTTACAATATTCATTGATTTTTGCCATTGAAAAACATGTTTTTCATATACCAGAAATGTTTGAAGCTACTGACTGAATGAAAGGAGCTGGCATCTCACTCTCTTTGAATCTTCTTTATCATGCTAGGATTAGCAGGAAAAAGCAAAAAATTTCAGAATTGCACCTTGCAATGTGGAGATATTACTGTTTGTGCATTTACAATATTCATTGATTTTTGCCATTGAAAAACATGTTTTTCATATACCAGAAATGTTTGAAGCTACTGACTGAATGAAAGGAGCTGGCATCTCACTCTCTTTGAATCTTCTTTATCATGCTAGGATTAACAGGAAAAAGCAAAAAATTTCAGAATTGCACCTTGCAATGTGGAGATATTACTGTTTGTGCATTTACAATATTCATTGATTTTTGCCATTGAAAAACATGTTTTTCATATACCAGAAATGTTTGAAGCTACTGACTGAATGAAAGGAGCTGGCATCTCACTCTCTTTGAATCTTCTTTATCATGCTAGGATTAGCAGGAAAAAGCAAAAAATTTCAGAATTGCACCTTGCAATGTGGAGATATTACTGTTTGTGCATTTACAATATTCATTAATTTTTGCCATTGAAAAACGTCCAGAAATGTTTGAAGCTACTGACTGAATGAAAGGAGCTGGCATCTCACTCTCTTTGAATCTTCTTTATCATGCTAGGATTAGCAGGAAAAAGCAAAAAATTTCAGAATTGCACCTTGCAATGTGGAGATATTACTGTTTGTGCATTTACAATATTCATTGATTTTTGCCATTGAAAAACATGTTTTTCATATACCAGAAATGTTTGAAGCTACTGACTGAATGAAAGGAGCTGGCATCTCACTCTCTTTGAATCTTCTTTATCATGCTAGGATTAGCAGGAAAAAGCAAAATATTTCAGAATTGCACCTTGCAATGTGGAGATATTACTGTTTGTGCATTTACAATATTCATTGATTTTTGCCATTGAAAAACATGTTTTTCATATACCAGAAATGTTTGAAGCTACTGACTGAATGAAAGGAGCTGGCATCTCACTCTCTTTGAATCTTCTTTATCATGCTAGGATTAACAGGAAAAAGCAAAAAATTTCAGAATTGCACCTTGCAATGTGGAGATATTACTGTTTGTGCATTTACAATATTCATTGATTTTTGCCATTGAAAAACATGTTTTTCATATACCAGAAATGTTTGAAGCTACTGACTGAATGAAAGGAGCTGGCATCTCACTCTCTTTGAATCTTCTTTATCATGCTAGGATTAACAGGAAAAAGCAAAAAATTTCAGAATTGCACCTTGCAATGTGGAGATATTACTGTTTGTGCATTTACAATATTCATTGATTTTTGCCAATGAAAAACGTCCAGAAATGTTTGAAGCTACTGACTGAATGAAAGGAGCTGGCATCTCACTCTCTTTGAATCTTCATCATGCTAGGATTAGCAGGAAAAAGCAAAAAATTTCAGAATTGCACCTTGCAATGTGGAGATATTACTGTTTGTGCATTTACAATATTCATTGATTTTTGCCATTGAAAAACATGTTTTTCATATACCAGAAATGTTTGAAGCTACTGACTGAATGAAAGGAGCTGGCATCTCACTCTCTTTGAATCTTCTTTATCATGCTAGGATTAGCAGGAAAAAGCAAAAAATTTCAGAATTGCACCTTGCAATGTGGAGATATTACTGTTTGTGCATTTACAATATTCATTGATTTTTGCCATTGAAAAACATGTTTTTCATATACCAGAAATGTTTGAAGCTACTGACTGAATGAAAGGAGCTGGCATCTCACTCTCTTTGAATCTTCTATCATGCTAGGATTAACAGGAAAAAGCTAAAAATTTCAGAATTGCACCGTGCAATGTGGAGATATTACTGTTTGTGCATTTACAATATTCATTGATTTTTGCCATTGAAAAACATGTTTTTCATATACCAGAAATGTTTGAAGCTACTGACTGAATGAAAGGAGCTGGCATCTCACTCTCTTTGAATCTTCTTTATCATGCTAGGATTAGCAGGAAAAAGCAAAAAATTTCAGAATTGCACCTTGCAATGTGGAGATATTACTGTTTGTGCATTTACAATATTCATTGATTTTTGCCATTGAAAAACATGTTTTTCATATACCAGAAATGTTTGAAGCTACTGACTGAATGAAAGGAGCTGGCATCTCACTCCCTTTGAATCTTCATTATCATGCTAGGATTAGCAGGAAAAAGCAAAAAATTTCAGAATTGCACCTTGCAATGTGGAGATATTACTGTTTGTGCATTTACAATATTCATTGATTTTTGCCATTGAAAAACATGTTTTTCATATACCAGAAATGTTTGAAGCTACTGACTGAATGAAAGGAGCTGGCATCTCACTCTCTTTGAATCTTCTTTATCATGCTAGGATTAACAGGAAAAAGCAAAAAATTTCAGAATTGCACCTTGCAATGTGGAGATATTACTGTTTGTGCATTTACAATATTCATTGATTTTTGCCATTGAAAAACGTCCAGAAATGTTTGAAGCTACTGACTGAATGAAAGGAGCTGGCATCTCACTCTCTTTGAATCTTCTTTATCATGCTAGGATTAACAGGAAAAAGCAAAAAATTTCAGAATTGCACCTTGCAATGTGGAGATATTACTGTTTGTGCATTTACAATATTCATTGATTTTTGCCATTGAAAAACATGTTTTTCATATACCAGAAATGTTTGAAGCTACTGACTGAATGAAAGGAGCTGGCATCTCACTCTCTTTGAATCTTCTTTATCATGCTAGGATTAGCAGGAAAAAGCAAAAAATTTCAGAATTGCACCTTGCAATGTGGAGATATTACTGTTTGTGCATTTACAATATTCATTGATTTTTGCCATTGAAAAACATGTTTTTCATATACCAGAAATGTTTGAAGCTACTGACTGAATGAAAGGAGCTGGCATCTCACTCTCTTTGAATCTTCTATCATGCTAGGATTAACAGGAAAAAGCTAAAAATTTCAGAATTGCACCGTGCAATGTGGAGATATTACTGTTTGTGCATTTACAATATTCATTGATTTTTGCCATTGAAAAACATGTTTTTCATATACCAGAAATGTTTGAAGCTACTGACTGAATGAAAGGAGCTGGCATCTCACTCTCTTTGAATCTTCTTTATCATGCTAGGATTAGCAGGAAAAAGCAAAAAATTTCAGAATTGCACCTTGCAATGTGGAGATATTACTGTTTGTGCATTTACAATATTCATTGATTTTTGCCATTGAAAAACATGTTTTTCATATACCAGAAATGTTTGAAGCTACTGACTGAATGAAAGGAGCTGGCATCTCACTCCCTTTGAATCTTCATTATCATGCTAGGATTAGCAGGAAAAAGCAAAAAATTTCAGAATTGCACCTTGCAATGTGGAGATATTACTGTTTGTGCATTTACAATATTCATTGATTTTTGCCATTGAAAAACATGTTTTTCATATACCAGAAATGTTTGAAGCTACTGACTGAATGAAAGGAGCTGGCATCTCACTCTCTTTGAATCTTCTTTATCATGCTAGGATTAACAGGAAAAAGCTAAAAATTTCAGAATTGCACCGTGCAATGTGGAGATATTACTGTTTGTGCATTTACAATATTCATTGATTTTTGCCATTGAAAAACATGTTTTTCATATACCAGAAATGTTTGAAGCTACTGACTGAATGAAAGGAGCTGGCATCTCACTCTCTTTGAATCTTCTTTATCATGCTAGGATTAGCAGGAAAAAGCAAAAAATTTCAGAATTGCACCTTGCAATGTGGAGATATTACTGTTTGTGCATTTACAATATTCATTGATTTTTGCCATTGAAAAACATGTTTTTCATATACCAGAAATGTTTGAAGCTACTGACTGAATGAAAGGAGCTGGCATCTCACTCTCTTTGAATCTTCTTTATCATGCTAGGATTAACAGGAAAAAGCAAAAAATTTCAGAATTGCACCCTGCAATGTGGAGATATTACTGTTTGTGCATTTACAATATTCATTGATTTTTGCCATTGAAAAACATGTTTTTCATATACCAGAAATGTTTGAAGCTACTGACTGAATGAAAGGAGCTGGCATCTCACTCTCTTTGAATCTTCTTTATCATGCTAGGATTAACAGGAAAAAGCTAAAAATTTCAGAATTGCACCGTGCAATGTGGAGATATTACTGTTTGTGCATTTACAATATTCATTGATTTTTGCCATTGAAAAACATGTTTTTCATATACCAGAAATGTTTGAAGCTACTGACTGAATGAAAGGAGCTGGCATCTCACTCTCTTTGAATCTTCTTTATCATGCTAGGATTAGCAGGAAAAAGCAAAAAATTTCAGAATTGCACCTTGCAATGTGGAGATATTACTGTTTGTGCATTTACAATATTCATTGATTTTTGCCATTGAAAAACATGTTTTTCATATACCAGAAATGTTTGAAGCTACTGACTGAATGAAAGGAGCTGGCATCTCACTCTCTTTGAATCTTCTTTATCATGCTAGGATTAGCAGGAAAAAGCAAAAAATTTCAGAATTGCACCTTGCAATGTGGAGATATTACTGTTTGTGCATTTACAATATTCATTAATTTTTGCCATTGAAAAACGTCCAGAAATGTTTGAAGCTACTGACTGAATGAAAGGAGCTGGCATCTCACTCTCTTTGAATCTTCTTTATCATGCTAGGATTAACAGGAAAAAGCAAAAAATTTCAGAATTGCACCTTGCAATGTGGAGATATTACTGTTTGTGCATTTACAATATTCATTGATTTTTGCCATTGAAAAACATGTTTTTCATATACCAGAAATGTTTGAAGCTACTGACTGAATGAAAGGAGCTGGCATCTCACTCTCTTTGAATCTTCTTTATCATGCTAGGATTAACAGGAAAAAGCTAAAAATTTCAGAATTGCACTGTGCAATGTGGAGATATTACTGTTTGTGCATTTACAATATTCATTGATTTTTGCCATTGAAAAACATGTTTTTCATATACCAGAAATGTTTGAAGCTACTGACTGAATGAAAGGAGCTGGCATCTCACTCTCTTTGAATCTTCTTTATCATGCTAGGATTAGCAGGAAAAAGCAAAAAATTTCAGAATTGCACCTTGCAATGTGGAGATATTACTGTTTGTGCATTTACAATATTCATTGATTTTTGCCATTGAAAAACATGTTTTTCATATACCAGAAATGTTTGAAGCTACTGACTGAATGAAAGGAGCTGGCATCTCACTCTCTTTGAATCTTCTTTATCATGCTAGGATTAGCAGGAAAAAGCAAAAAATTTCAGAATTGCACCTTGCAATGTGGAGATATTACTGTTTGTGCATTTACAATATTCATTAATTTTTGCCATTGAAAAACGTCCAGAAATGTTTGAAGCTACTGACTGAATGAAAGGAGCTGGCATCTCACTCTCTTTGAATCTTCTTTATCATGCTAGGATTAACAGGAAAAAGCTAAAAATTTCAGAATTGCACCGTGCAATGTGGAGATATTACTCTTTGTGCATTTACAATATTCATTGATTTTTGCCATTGAAAAACATGTTTTTCATATACCAGAAATGTTTGAATCTACTGACTGAATGAAAGGAGCTGGCATCTCACTCTCTTTGAATCTTCTTTATCATGCTAGGATTAGCAGGAAAAAGCAAAAAATTTCAGAATTGCACCTTGCAATGTGGAGATATTACTGTTTGTGCATTTACAATATTCATTGATTTTTGCCATTGAAAAACATGTTTTTCATATACCAGAAATGTTTGAAGCTACTGACTGAATGAAAGGAGCTGGCATCTCACTCTCTTTGAATCTTCTTTATCATGCTAGGATTAACAGGAAAAAGCAAAAAATTTCAGAATTGCACCTTGCAATGTGGAGATATTACTGTTTGTGAATTTACAATATTCATTTATTTTTGCCATTGAAAAACATGTTTTTCATATACCAGAAATGTTTGAAGCTACAGACTGAATGAAAGGAGCTGGCATCTCACTCTCTTTGAATCTTCTTTATCATGCTAGGATTAGCAGGAAAAAGCAAAAAATTTCAGAATTACACCTTGCAATGTGGAGATATTACTGTTTGTGCATTTACAATATTCATTAATTTTTGCCATTGAAAAACGTCCAGAAATGTTTGAAGCTACTGACTGAATGAAAGGAGCTGGCATCTCACTCTCTTTGAATCTTCTTTATCATGCTAGGATTAGCAGGAAAAAGCAAAAAATTTCAGAATTGCACCTTGCAATGTGGAGATATTACTGTTTGTGCATTTACAATATTCATTGATTTTTGCCATTGAAAAACATGTTTTTCATATACCAGAAATGTTTGAAGCTACTGACTGAATGAAAGGAGCTGGCATCTCACTCTCTTTGAATCTTCTTTATCATGCTAGGATTAGCAGGAAAAAGCAAAATATTTCAGAATTGCACCTTGCAATGTGGAGATATTACTGTTTGTGCATTTACAATATTCATTGATTTTTGCCATTGAAAAACATGTTTTTCATATACCAGAAATGTTTGAAGCTACTGACTGAATGAAAGGAGCTGGCATCTCACTCTCTTTGAATCTTCTTTATCATGCTAGGATTAGCAGGAAAAAGCAAAAAATTTCAGAATTGCACCTTGCAATGTGGAGATATTACTGTTTGTGCATTTACAATATTCATTGATTTTTGCCATTGAAAAACATGTTTTTCATATACCAGAAATGTTTGAAGCTACTGACTGAATGAAAGGAGCTGGCATCTCACTCTCTTTGAATCTTCTTTATCATGCTAGGATTAGCAGGAAAAAGCAAAAAATTTCAGAATTGCACCTTGCAATGTGGAGATATTACTGTTTGTGCATTTACAATATTCATTGATTTTTGCCATTGAAAAACATGTTTTTCATATACCAGAAATGTTTGAAGCTACTGACTGAATGAAAGGAGCTGGCATCTCACTCTCTTTGAATCTTCTTTATCATGCTAGGATTAACAGGAAAAAGCTAAAAATTTCAGAATTGCACCGTGCAATGTGGAGATATTACTGTTTGTGCATTTACAATATTCATTGATTTTTGCCATTGAAAAACATGTTTTTCATATACCAGAAATGTTTGAAGCTACTGACTGAATGAAAGGAGCTGGCATCTCACTCTCTTTGAATCTTCTTTATCATGCTAGGATTAGCAGGAAAAAGCAAAAAATTTCAGAATTGCACCTTGCAATGTGGAGATATTACTGTTTGTGCATTTACAATATTCATTGATTTTTGCCATTGAAAAACATGTTTTTCATATACCAGAAATGTTTGAAGCTACTGACTGAATGAAAGGAGCTGGCATCTCACTCTCTTTGAATCTTCTTTATCATGCTAGGATTAACAGGAAAAAGCAAAAAATTTCAGAATTGCACCTTGCAATGTGGAGATATTACTGTTTGTGCATTTACAATATTCATTGATTTTTGCCATTGAAAAACATGTTTTTCATATACCAGAAATGTTTGAAGCTACTGACTGAATGAAAGGAGCTGGCATCTCACTCTCTTTGAATCTTCATTATCATGCTAGGATTAACAGGAAAAAGCTAAAAATTTCAGAATTGCACCGTGCAATGTGGAGATATTACTGTTTGTGCATTTACAATATTCATTGATTTTTGCCATTGAAAAACATGTTTTTCATATACCAGAAATGTTTGAAGCTACTGACTGAATGAAAGGAGCTGGCATCTCACTCTCTTTGAATCTTCTTTATCATGCTAGGATTAGCAGGAAAAAGCAAAAAATTTCAGAATTGCACCTTGCAATGTGGAGATATTACTGTTTGTGCATTTACAATATTCATTGATTTTTGCCATTGAAAAACATGTTTTTCATATACCAGAAATGTTTGAAGCTACTGACTGAATGAAAGGAGCTGGCATCTCACTCTCTTTGAATCTTCTTTATCATGCTAGGATTAGCAGGAAAAAGCAAAAAATTTCAGAATTGCACCTTGCAATGTGGAGATATTACTGTTTGTGCATTTACAATATTCATTAATTTTTGCCATTGAAAAACGTCCAGAAATGTTTGAAGCTACTGACTGAATGAAAGGAGCTGGCATCTCACTCTCTTTGAATCTTCTTTATCATGCTAGGATTAACAGGAAAAAGCTAAAAATTTCAGAATTGCACCGTGCAATGTGGAGATATTACTGTTTGTGCATTTACAATATTCATTGATTTTTGCCATTGAAAAACATGTTTTTCATATACCAGAAATGTTTGAATCTACTGACTGAATGAAAGGAGCTGGCATCTCACTCTCTTTGAATCTTCTTTATCATGCTAGGATTAGCAGGAAAAAGCAAAAAATTTCAGAATTGCACCTTGCAATGTGGAGATATTACTGTTTGTGCATTTACAATATTCATTGATTTTTGCCATTGAAAAACATGTTTTTCATATACCAGAAATGTTTGAAGCTACTGACTGAATGAAAGGAGCTGGCATCTCACTCTCTTTGAATCTTCTTTATCATGCTAGGATTAACAGGAAAAAGCAAAAAATTTCAGAATTGCACCTTGCAATGTGGAGATATTACTGTTTGTGCATTTACAATATTCATTTATTTTTGCCATTGAAAAACATGTTTTTCATATACCAGAAATGTTTGAAGCTACTGACTGAATGAAAGGAGCTGGCATCTCACTCTCTTTGAATCTTCTTTATCATGCTAGGATTAGCAGGAAAAAGCAAAAAATTTCAGAATTACACCTTGCAATGTGGAGATATTACTGTTTGTGCATTTACAATATTCATTAATTTTTGCCATTGAAAAACGTCCAGAAATGTTTGAAGCTACTGACTGAATGAAAGGAGCTGGCATCTCACTCTCTTTGAATCTTCTTTATCATGCTAGGATTAACAGGAAAAAGCAAAAAATTTCAGAATTGCACCTTGCAATGTGGAAATATTACTGTTTGTGCATTTACAATATTCATTGATTTTTGCCATTGAAAAACATGTTTTTCATATACCAGAAATGTTTGAAGCTACTGACTGAATGAAAGGAGCTGGCATCTCACTCTCTTTGAATCTTCTTTATCATGCTAGGATTAACAGGAAAAAGCAAAAAATTTCAGAATTGCACCTTGCAATGTGGAGATATTACTGTTTGTGCATTTACAATATTCATTGATTTTTGCCATTGAAAAACGTCCAGAAATGTTTGAAGCTACTGACTGAATGAAAGGAGCTGGCATCTCACTCTCTTTGAATCTTCTTTATCATGCTAGGATTAGCAGGAAAAAGCAAAAAATTTCAGAATTGCACCTTGCAATGTGGAGATATTACTGTTTGTGCATTTACAATATTCATTGATTTTTGCCATTGAAAAACATGTTTTTCATATACCAGAAATGTTTGAAGCTACTGACTGAATGAAAGGAGCTGGCATCTCACTCTCTTTGAATCTTCTTTATCATGCTAGGATTAGCAGGAAAAAGCAAAAAATTTCAGAATTGCACCTTGCAATGTGGAGATATTACTGTTTGTGCATTTACAATATTCATTGATTTTTGCCATTGAAAAACATGTTTTTCATATACCAGAAATGTTTGAAGCTACTGACTGAATGAAAGGAGCTGGCATCTCACTCTCTTTGAATCTTCTATCATGCTAGGATTAACAGGAAAAAGCTAAAAATTTCAGAATTGCACTGTGCAATGTGGAGATATTACTGTTTGTGCATTTACAATATTCATTGATTTTTGCCATTGAAAAACATGTTTTTCATATACCAGAAATGTTTGAAGCTACTGACTGAATGAAAGGAGCTGGCATCTCACTCTCTTTGAATCTTCTTTATCATGCTAGGATTAGCAGGAAAAAGCAAAAAATTTCAGAATTGCACCTTGCAATGTGGAGATATTACTGTTTGTGCATTTACAATATTCATTGATTTTTGCCATTGAAAAACATGTTTTTCATATAGCAGAAATGTTTGAAGCTACTGACTGAATGAAAGGAGCTGGCATCTCACTCTCTTTGAATCTTCTTTATCATGCTAGGATTAACAGGAAAAAGATAAAAATTTCAGAATTGCACCGTGCAATGTGGAGATATTACTGTTTGTGCATTTACAATATTCATTGATTTTTGCCATTGAAAAACATGTTTTTCATATACCAGAAATGTTTGAAGCTACTGACTGAATGAAAGGAGCTGGCATCTCACTCTCTTTGAATCTTCTTTATCATGCTAGGATTAGCAGGAAAAAGCAAAAAATTTCAGAATTGCACCTTGCAATGTGGAGATATTACTGTTTGTGCATTTACAATATTCATTGATTTTTGCCATTGAAAAACATGTTTTTCATATACCAGAAATGTTTGAAGCTACTGACTGAATGAAAGGAGCTGGCATCTCACTCTCTTTGAATCTTCTTTATCATGCTAGGATTAGCAGGAAAAAGCAAAAAATTTCAGAATTGCACCTTGCAATGTGGAGATATTACTGTTTGTGCATTTACAATATTCATTGATTTTTGCCATTGAAAAACATGTTTTTCATATACCAGAAATGTTTGAAGCTACTGACTGAATGAAAGGAGCTGGCATCTCACTCTCTTTGAATCTTTTTTATCATGCTAGGATTAACAGGAAAAAGCAAAAAATTTCAGAATTGCACCTTGCAATGTGGAGATATTACTGTTTGTGCATTTACAATATTCATTGATTTTTGCCATTGAAAAACATGTTTTTCATATACCAGAAATGTTTGAAGCTACTGACTGAATGAAAGGAGCTGGCATCTCACTCTCTTTGAATCTTCTTTATCATGCTAGGATTAACAGGAAAAAGCTAAAAATTTCAGAACTGCACCGTGCAATGTGGAGATATTACTGTTTGTGCATTTACAATATTCATTGATTTTTGCCATTGAAAAACATGTTTTTCATATACCAGAAATGTTTGAAGCTACTGACTGAATGAAAGGAGTTGGCATCTCACTCTCTTTGAATCTTCTTTATCATGCTAGGTTTAGCAGGAAAAAGCAAAAAATTTCAGAATTGAACCTTGCAATGTGGAGATATTACTGTTTGTGCATTTACAATATTCATTGATTTTTGCCATTGAAAAACATGTTTTTCATATACCAGAAATGTTTGAAGCTACTGACTGAATGAAAGGAGCTGGCATCTCACTCTCTTTGAATCTTCTTTATCATGCTAGGATTAACAGGAAAAAGCTAAAAATTTCAGAATTGCACCGTGCAATGTGGAGATATTACTGTTTGTGCATTTACAATATTCATTGATTTTTGCCATTGAAAAACATGTTTTTCATATACCAGAAATGTTTGAAGCTACTGACTGAATGAAAGGAGCTGGCATCTCACTCTCTTTGAATCTTCTTTATCATGCTAGAATTAGCAGGAAAAAGCAAAAAATTTCAGAATTGCACCTTGCAATGTGGAGATATTACTGTTTGTGCATTTACAATATTCATTGATTTTTGCCATTGAAAAACATGTTTTTCATATACCAGAAATGTTTGAAGCTACTGACTGAATGAAAGGAGCTGGCATCTCACTCTCTTTGAATCTTCTTTATCATGCTAGGATTAACAGGAAAAAGCTAAAAATTTCAGAATTGCACCGTGCAATGTGGAGATATTACTCTTTGTGCATTTACAATATTCATTGATTTTTGCCATTGAAAAACATGTTTTTCATATACCAGAAATGTTTGAAGCTACTGACTGAATGAAAGGAGCTGGCATCTCACTCTCTTTGAATCTTCTTTATCATGCTAGGATTAGCAGGAAAAAGCAAAAAATTTCAGAATTGCACCTTGCAATGTGGAGATATTACTGTTTGTGCATTTACAATATTCATTGATTTTTGCCATTGAAAAACATGTTTTTCATATACCAGAAATGTTTGAAGCTACTGACTGAATGAAAGGAGCTGGCATCTCACTCTCTTTGAATCTTCTTTATCATGCTAGGATTAACAGGAAAAAGCAAAAAATTTCAGAATTGCACCTTGCAATGTGGAGATATTACTGTTTGTGCATTTACAATATTCATTGATTTTTGCCATTGAAAAACATGTTTTTCATATACCAGAAATGTTTGAAGCTACTGACTGAATGAAAGGAGCTGGCATCTCACTCTCTTTGAATCTTCTTTATCATGCTAGGATTAACAGGAAAAAGCTAAAAATTTCAGAATTGCACCTTGCAATGTGGAGATATTACTGTTTGTGCATTTACAATATTCATTGATTTTTGCCATTGAAAAACGTTTTTCATATACCAGAAATGTTTGAAGCTACTGACTGAATGAAAGGAGCTGGCATCTCACTCTCTTTGAATCTTCTTTATCATGCTAGGATTAGCAGGAAAAAGCAAAAAATTTCAGAATTGCACCTTGCAATGTGGAGATATTACTGTTTGTGCATTTACAATATTCATTGATTTTTGCCATTGAAAAACATGTTTTTCATATACCAGAAATGTTTGAAGCTACTGACTGAATGAAAGGAGCTGGCATCTCACTCTCTTTGAATCTTCTTTATCATGCTAGGATTAACAGGAAAAAGCTAAAAATTTCAGAATTGCACCGTGCAATGTGGAGATATTACTGTTTGTGCATTTACAATATTCATTGATTTTTGCCATTGAAAAACATGTTTTTCATATACCAGAAATGTTTGAAGCTACTGACTGAATGAAAGGAGCTGGCATCTCACTCTCTTTGAATCTTCTTTATCATGCTAGGATTAGCAGGAAAAAGCAAAAAATTTCAGAATTGCACCTTGCAATGTGGAGATATTACTGTTTGTGCATTTACAATATTCATTGATTTTTGCCATTGAAAAACATGTTTTTCATATACCAGAAATGTTTGAAGCTACTGACTGAATGAAAGGAGCTGGCATCTCACTCTCTTTGAATCTTCTTTATCATGCTAGGATTAACAGGAAAAAGCAAAAAATTTCAGAATTGCACCTTGCAATGTGGAGATATTACTGTTTGTGCATTTACAATATTCATTGATTTTTGCCATTGAAAAACATGTTTTTCATATACCAGAAATGTTTGAAGCTACTGACTGAATGAAAGGAGCTGGCATCTCACTCTCTTTGAATCTTCTTTATCATGCTAGGATTAACAGGAAAAAGCTAAAAATTTCAGAATTGCACCGTGCAATGTGGAGATATTACTGTTTGTGCATTTACAATATTCATTGATTTTTGCCATTGAAAAACATGTTTTTCATATACCAGAAATGTTTGAAGCTACTGACTGAATGAAAGGAGCTGGCATCTCACTCTCTTTGAATCTTCTTTATCATGCTAGGATTAGCAGGAAAAAGCAAAAAATTTCAGAATTGCACCTTGAAATGTGGAGATATTACTGTTTGTGCATTTACAATATTCATTGATTTTTGCCATTGAAAAACATGTTTTTCATATACCAGAAATGTTTGAAGCTACTGACTGAATGAAAGGAGCTGGCATCTCACTCTCTTTGAATCTTCTTTATCATGCTAGGATTAACAGGAAAAAGCTAAAAATTTCAGAATTGCACCGTGCAATGTGGAGATATTACTGTTTGTGCATTTACAATATTCATTGATTTTTGCCATTGAAAAACATGTTTTTCATATACCAGAAATGTTTGAAGCTACTGACTGAATGAAAGGAGCTGGCATCTCACTCTCTTTGAATCTTCTTTATCATGCTAGGATTAGCAGGAAAAAGCAAAAAATTTCAGAATTGCACCTTGCAATGTGGAGATATTACTGTTTGTGCATTTACAATATTCATTGATTTTTGCCATTGAAAAACATGTTTTTCATATACCAGAAATGTTTGAAGCTACTGACTGAATGAAAGGAGCTGGCATCTCACTCTCTTTGAATCTTCTTTATCATGCTAGGATTAACAGGAAAAAGCAAAAAATTTCAGAATTGCACCTTGCAATGTGGAGATATTACTGTTTGTGCATTTACAATATTCATTGATTTTTGCCATTGAAAAACATGTTTTTCATATACCAGAAATGTTTGAAGCTACTGACTGAATGAAAGGAGCTGGCATCTCACTCTCTTTGAATCTTCTTTATCATGCTAGGATTAACAGGAAAAAGCTAAAAATTTCAGAATTGCACCGTGCAATGTGGAGATATTACTGTTTGTGCATTTACAATATTCATTGATTTTTGCCATTGAAAAACATGTTTTTCATATACCAGAAATGTTTGAAGCTACTGACTGAATGAAAGGAGCTGGCATCTCACTCTCTTTGAATCTTCTTTATCATGCTAGGATTAGCAGGAAAAAGCAAACAATTTCAGAATTGCACCTTGCAATGTGGAGATATTACTGTTTGTGCATTTACAATATTCATTGATTTTTGCCATTGAAAAACATGTTTTTCATATACCAGAAATGTTTGAAGCTACTGACTGAATGAAAGGAGCTGGCATCTCACTCTCTTTGAATCTTCTTTATCATGCTAGGATTAGCAGGAAAAAGCTAAAAATTTCAGAATTGCACCTTGCAATGTGGAGATATTACTGTTTGTGCATTTACAATATTCATTGATTTTTGCCATTGAAAAACATGTTTTTCATATACCAGAAATGTTTGAAGCTACTGACTGAATGAAAGGAGCTGGCATCTCACTCTCTTTGAATCTTCTTTATCATGCTAGGATTAACAGGAAAAAGCAAAACATTTCAGAATTGCACCTTGCAATGTGGAGATATTACTGTTTGTGCATTTACAATATTCATTGATTTTTGCCATTGAAAAACATGTTTTTCATATACCAGAAATGTTTGAAGCTACTGACTGAATGAAAGGAGCTGGCATCTCACTCTCTTTGAATCTTCTTTATCATGCTAGGATTAACAGGAAAAAGCAAAAAATTTCAGAATTGCACCTTGCAATGTGGAGATATTACTGTTTGTGCATTTACAATATTCATTGATTTTTGCCATTGAAAAACGTCCAGAAATGTTTGAAGCTACTGACTGAATGAAAGGAGCTGGCATCTCACTCTCTTTGAATCTTCTTTATCATGCTAGGATTAACAGGAAAAAGCTAAAAATTTCAGAATTGCACCGTGCAATGTGGAGATATTACTGTTTGTGCATTTACAATATTCATTGATTTTTGCCATTGAAAAACATGTTTTTCATATACCAGAAATGTTTGAAGCTACTGACTGAATGAAAGGAGCTGGCATCTCACTCTCTTTGAATCTTCTTTATCATGCTAGGATTAGCAGGAAAAAGCAAAAAATTTCAGAATTGCACCTTGCAATGTGGAGATATTACTGTTTGTGCATTTACAATATTCATTGATTTTTGCCATTGAAAAACATGTTTTTCATATACCAGAAATGTTTGAAGCTACTGACTGAATGAAAGGAGCTGGCATCTCACTCTCTTTGAATCTTCTTTATCATGCTAGGATTAACAGGAAAAAGCTAAAAATTTCAGAATTGCACCGTGCAATGTGGAGATATTACTGTTTGTGCATTTACAATATTCATTGATTTTTGCCATTGAAAAACATGTTTTTCATATACCAGAAATGTTTGAAGCTACTGACTGAATGAAAGGAGCTGGCATCTCACTCTCTTTGAATCTTCTTTATCATGCTAGGATTAGCAGGAAAAAGCAAAAAATTTCAGAATTGCACCTTGCAATGTGGAGATATTACTGTTTGTGCATTTACAATATTCATTGATTTTTGCCATTGAAAAACATGTTTTTCATATACCAGAAATGTTTGAAGCTACTGACTGAATGAAAGGAGCTGGCATCTCACTCTCTTTGAATCTTCTTTATCATGCTAGGATTAACAGGAAAAAGCAAAAAATTTCAGAATTGCACCTTGCAATGTGGAGATATTACTGTTTGTGCATTTACAATATTCATTGATTTTTGCCATTGAAAAACATGTTTTTCATATACCAGAAATGTTTGAAGCTACTGACTGAATGAAAGGAGCTGGCATCTCACTCTCTTTGAATCTTCTTTATCATGCTAGGATTAACAGGAAAAAGCTAAAAATTTCAGAATTGCACCGTGCAATGTGGAGATATTACTGTTTGTGCATTTACAATATTCATTGATTTTTGCCATTGAAAAACATGTTTTTCATATACCAGAAATGTTTGAAGCTACTGACTGAATGAAAGGAGCTGGCATCTCACTCTCTTTGAATCTTCTTTATCATGCTAGGATTAGCAGGAAAAAGCAAAAAATTTCAGAATTGCACCTTGCAATGTGGAGATATTACTGTTTGTGCATTTACAATATTCATTGATTTTTGCCATTGAAAAACATGTTTTTCATATACCAGAAATGTTTGAAGCTACTGACTGAATGAAAGGAGCTGGCATCTCACTCTCTTTGAATCTTCTTTATCATGCTAGGATTAGCAGGATAAAGCAAAAAATTTCAGAAGTGCACCTTGCAATGTGGAGATATTACTGTTTGTGCATTTACAATATTCATTGATTTTTGCCATTGAAAAACATGTTTTTCATATACCAGAAATGTTTGAAGCTACTGACTGAATGAAAGGAGCTGGCATCTCACTCTCTTTGAATCTTCTTTATCATGCTAGGATTAACAGGAAAAAGCAAAAAATTTCAGAATTACACCTTGCAATGTGGAGATATTACTGTTTGTGCATTTACAATATTCATTGATTTTTGCCATTGAAAAACGTCCAGAAATGTTTGAAGCTACTGACTGAATGAAAGGAGCTGGCATCTCACTCTCTTTGAATCTTCTTTATCATGCTAGGATTAGCAGGAAAAAGCAAAAAATTTCAGAATTGCACCTTGCAATGTGGAGATATTACTGTTTGTGCATTTACAATATTCATTGATTTTTGCCATTGAAAAACGTCCAGAAATGTTTGAAGCTACTGACTGAATGAAAGGAGCTGGCATCTCACTCTCTTTGAATCTTCTTTATCATGCTAGGATTAGCAGGAAAAAGCAAAAAATTTCAGAATTGCACCTTGCAATGTGGAGATATTACTGTTTGTGCATTTACAATATTCATTGATTTTTGCCATTGAAAAACATGTTTTTCATATACCAGAAATGTTTGAAGCTACTGACTGAATGAAAGGAGCTGGCATCTCACTCTTTGAATCTTCTTTATCATGCTAGGATTAGCAGGAAAAAGCAAACAATTTCAGAATTGCACCTTGCAATGTGGAGATATTACTGTTTGTGCATTTACAATATTCATTGATTTTTGCCATTGAAAAACATGTTTTTCATATACCAGAAATGTTTGAAGCTACTGACTGAATGAAAGGAGCTGGCATCTCACTCTCTTTGAATCTTCTTTATCATGCTAGGATTAACAGTAAAAAGCTAAAAATTTCAGAATTGCACCGTGCAATGTGGAGATATTACTGTTTGTGCATTTACAATATTCATTGATTTTTGCCATTGAAAAACATGTTTTTCATATACCAGAAATGTTTGAAGCTACTGACTGAATGAAAGGAGCTGGCATCTCACTCTCTTTGAATCTTCTTTATCATGCTAGGATTAGCAGGAAAAAGCAAAAAATTTCAGAATTGCACCTTGCAATGTGGAGATATTACTGTTTGTGCATTTACAATATTCATTGATTTTTGCCATTGAAAAACATGTTTTTCATATACCAGAAATGTTTGAACCTACTGACTGAATGAAAGGAGCTGGCATCTCACTCTCTTTGAATCTTCTTTATCATGCTAGGATTAGCAGGAAAAAGCAAAAAATTTCAGAATTGCACCTTGCAATGTGGAGATATTACTGTTTGTGCATTTACAATATTCATTGATTTTTGCCATTGAAAAACATGTTTTTCATATACCAGAAATGTTTGAAGCTACTGACTGAATGAAAGGAGCTGGCATCTCACTCTCTTTGAATCTTCTTTATCATGCTAGGATTAGCAGGAAAAAGCAAAAAATTTCAGAATTGCACCTTGCAATGTGGAGATATTACTGTTTGTGCATTTACAATATTCATTGATTTTTGCCATTGAAAAACATGTTTTTCATATACCAGAAATGTTTGAAGCTACTGACTGAATGAAAGGAGCTGGCATCTCACTCTTTGAATCTTCTTTATCATGCTAGGATTAGCAGGAAAAAGCAAACAATTTCAGAATTGCACCTTGCAATGTGGAGATATTACTGTTTGTGCATTTACAATATTCATTGATTTTTGCCATTGAAAAACATGTTTTTCATATACCAGAAATGTTTGAAGCTACTGACTGAATGAAAGGAGCTGGCATCTCACTCTCTTTGAATCTTCTTTATCATGCTAGGATTAACAGGAAAAAGCTAAAAATTTCAGAATTGCACCGTGCAATGTGGAGATATTACTGTTTGTGCATTTACAATATTCATTGATTTTTGCCATTGAAAAACATGTTTTTCATATACCAGAAATGTTTGAAGCTACTGACTGAATGAAAGGAGCTGGCATCTCACTCTCTTTGAATCTTCTTTATCATGCTAGGATTAGCAGGAAAAAGCAAAAAATTTCAGAATTGCACCTTGCAATGTGGAGATATTACTGTTTGTGCATTTACAATATTCATTGATTTTTGCCATTGAAAAACATGTTTTTCATATACCAGAAATGTTTGAACCTACTGACTGAATGAAAGGAGCTGGCATCTCACTCTCTTTGAATCTTCTTTATCATGCTAGGATTAGCAGGAAAAAGCAAAAAATTTCAGAATTGCACCTTGCAATGTGGAGATATTACTGTTTGTGCATTTACAATATTCATTGATTTTTGCCATTGAAAAACATGTTTTTCATATACCAGAAATGTTTGAAGCTACTGACTGAATGAAAGGAGCTGGCATCTCACTCTCTTTGAATCTTCTTTATCATGCTAGGATTAGCAGGAAAAAGCAAAAAATTTCAGAATTGCACCTTGCAATGTGGAGATATTACTGTTTGTGCATTTACAATATTCATTGATTTTTGCCATTGAAAAACATGTTTTTCATATACCAGAAATGTTTGAAGCTACTGACTGAATGAAAGGAGCTGGCATCTCACTCTCTTTGAATCTTCTTTATCATGCTAGGATTAGCAGGAAAAAGCAAAAAATTTCAGAATTGCACCTTGCGATGTGGAGATATTACTGTTTGTGCATTTACAATATTCATTAATTTTTGCCATTGAAAAACGTCCAGAAATGTTTGAAGCTACTGACTGAATGAAAGGAGCTGGCATCTCACTCTCTTTGAATCTTCTTTATCATGCTAGGATTAGCAGGAAAAAGCAAAAAATTTCAGAATTGCACCTTGCAATGTGGAGATATTACTGTTTGTGCATTTACAATATTCATTGATTTTTGCCATTGAAAAACGTCCAGAAATGTTTGAAGCTACTGACTGAATGAAAGGAGCTGGCATCTCACTCTCTTTGAATCTTCTTTATCATGCTAGGATTAGCAGGAAAAAGCAAAAAATTTCAGAATTGCACCTTGCAATGTGGAGATATTACTGTTTGTGCATTTACAATATTCATTGATTTTTGCCATTGAAAAACATGTTTTTCATATACCAGAAATGTTTGAAGCTACTGACTGAATGAAAGGAGCTGGCATCTCACTCTCTTTGAATCTTCTTTATCATGCTAGGATTAGCAGGAAAAAGCAAAAAATTTCAGAATTGCACCTTGCAATGTGGAGATATTACTGTTTGTGCATTTACAATATTCATTGATTTTTGCCATTGAAAAACATGTTTTTCATATACCAGAAATGTTTGAAGCTACTGACTGAATGAAAGGAGCTGGCATCTCACTCTCTTTGAATCTTCTTTATCATGCTAGGATTAACAGGAAAAAGCTAAAAATTTCAGAATTGCACCGTGCAATGTGGAGATATTACTGTTTGTGCATTTACAATATTCATTGATTTTTGCCATTGAAAAACATGTTTTTCATATACCAGAAATGTTTGAAGCTACTGACTGAATGAAAGGAGCTGGCATCTCACTCTCTTTGAATCTTCTTTATCATGCTAGGATTAGCAGGAAAAAGCAAAAAATTTCAGAATTGCACCTTGCAATGTGGAGATATTACTGTTTGTGCATTTACAATATTCATTGATTTTTGCCATTGAAAAACATGTTTTTCATATACCAGAAATGTTTGAAGCTGCTGACTGAATGAAAGGAGCTGGCATCTCACTCTCTTTGAATCTTCTTTATCATGCTAGGATTAACAGGAAAAAGCAAAAAATTTCAGAATTGCACCTTGCAATGTGGAGATATTACTGTTTGTGCATTTACAATATTCATTGATTTTTGCCATTGAAAAACATGTTTTTCATATACCAGAAATGTTTGAAGCTACTGACTGAATGAAAGGAGCTGGCATCTCACTC
This sequence comes from Phyllobates terribilis, assembly GCF_046119375.1. Classification (NCBI taxonomy): domain Eukaryota; kingdom Metazoa; phylum Chordata; class Amphibia; order Anura; family Dendrobatidae; genus Phyllobates; species Phyllobates terribilis. The sequence goes on from NW_027367719.1 coordinate 44,373, forward strand.
TCTTTGAATCTTCTTTATCATGCTAGGATTAACAGGAAAAAGCAAAAAATTTCAGAATTGCACCTTGCAATGTGGAGATATTACTGTTTGTGCATTTACAATATTCATTGATTTTTGCCATTGAAAAACGTCCAGAAATGTTTGAAGCTACTGACTGAATGAAAGGAGCTGGCATCTCACTCTCTTTGAATCTTCTTTATCATGCTAGGATTAGCAGGAAAAAGCAAAAAATTTCAGAATTGCACCTTGCAATGTGGAGATATTACTGTTTGTGCATTTACAATATTCATTGATTTTTGCCATTGAAAAACATGTTTTTCATATACCAGAAATGTTTGAAGCTACTGACTGAATGAAAGGAGCTGGCATCTCACTCTCTTTGAATCTTCTTTATCATGCTAGGATTAACAGGAAAAAGCTAAAAATTTCAGAATTGCACCGTGCAATGTGGAGATATTGCTGTTTGTGCATTTACAATATTCATTGATTTTTGCCATTGAAAAACGTTTTTCATATACCAGAAATGTTTGAAGCTACTGACTGAATGAAAGGAGCTGGCATCTCACTCTCTTTGAATCTTCTTTATCATGCTAGGATTAACAGGAAAAAGCTAAAAATTTCAGAATTGCACCGTGCAATGTGGAGATATTACTGTTTGTGCATTTACAATATTCATTGATTTTTGCCATTGAAAAACATGTTTTTCATATACCAGAAATGTTTGAAGCTACTGACTGAATGAAAGGAGCTGGCATCTCACTCTCTTTGAATCTTCTTTATCATGCTAGGATTAGCAGGAAAAAGCAAAAAATTTCAGAATTGCACCTTGCAATGTGGAGATATTACTGTTTGTGCATTTACAATATTCATTGATTTTTGCCATTGAAAAACATGTTTTTCATATACCAGAAATGTTTGAAGCTACTGACTGAATGAAAGGAGCTGGCATCTCACTCTCTTTGAATCTTCTTTATCATGCTAGGATTAACAGGAAAAAGCTAAAAATTTCAGAATTGCACCGTGCAATGTGGAGATATTACTGTTTGTGCATTTACAATATTCATTGATTTTTGCCATTGAAAAACGTTTTTCATATACCAGAAATGTTTGAAGCTACTGACTGAATGAAAGGAGCTGGCATCTCACTCTCTTTGAATCTTCTTTATCATGCTAGGATTAGCAGGAAAAAGCAAAAAATTTCAGAATTGCACCTTGCAATGTGGAGATATTACTGTTTGTGCATTTACAATATTCATTGATTTTTGCCATTGAAAAACATGTTTTTCATATACCAGAAATGTTTGAAGCTACTGACTGAATGAAAGGAGCTGGCATCTCACTCTCTTTGAATCTTCTTTATCATGCTAGGATTAACAGGAAAAAGCTAAAAATTTCAGAATTGCACCGTGCAATGTGGAGATATTACTGTTTGTGCATTTACAATATTCATTAATTTTTGCCATTGAAAAACATGTTTTTCATATACCAGAAATGTTTGAAGCTACTGACTGAATGAAAGGAGCTGGCATCTCACTCTCTTTGAATCTTCTTTATCATGCTAGGATTAGCAGGAAAAAGCAAAAAATTTCAGAATTGCACCTTGCAATGTGGAGATATTACTGTTTGTGCATTTACAATATTCATTGATTTTTGCCATTGAAAAACATGTTTTTCATATACCAGAAATGTTTGAAGCTACTGACTGAATGAAAGGAGCTGGCATCTCACTCTCTTTGAATCTTCTTTATCATGCTAGAATTAACAGGAAAAAGCTAAAAATTTCAGAATTGCACCGTGCAATGTGGAGATATTACTGTTTGTGCATTTACAATATTCATTGATTTTTGCCATTGAAAAACATGTTTTTCATATACCAGAAATGTTTGAAGCTACTGACTGAATGAAAGGAGCTGGCATCTCACTCTCTTTGAATCTTCTTTATCATGCTAGGATTAGCAGGAAAAAGCAAAAAATTTCAGAATTGCACCTTGCAATGTGGAGATATTACTGTTTGTGCATTTACAATATTCATTGATTTTTGCCATTGAAAAACATGTTTTTCATATACCAGAAATGTTTGAAGCTACTGACTGAATGAAAGGAGCTGGCATCTCACTCTCTTTGAATCTTCTTTATCATGCTAGGATTAACAGGAAAAAGCAAAAAATTTCAGAATTGCACCTTGCAATGTGGAGATATTACTGTTTGTGCATTTACAATATTCATTGATTTTTGCCATTGAAAAACATGTTTTTCATATACCAGAAATGTTTGAAGCTACTGACTGAATGAAAGGAGCTGGCATCTCACTCTCTTTGAATCTTCTTTATCATGCTAGGATTAACAGGAAAAAGCTAAAAATTTCAGAATTGCACCGTGCAATGTGGAGATATTACTGTTTGTGCATTTACAATATTCATTGATTTTTGCCATTGAAAAACGTTTTTCATATACCAGAAATGTTTGAAGCTAGTGACTGAATGAAAGGAGCTGGCATCTCACTCTCTTTGAATCTTCTTTATCATGCTAGGCTTAGCAGGAAAAAGCAAAAAATTTCAGAATTGCACCTTGCAATGTGGAGATATTACTGTTTGTGCATTTACAATATTCATTGATTTTTGCCATTGAAAAACATGTTTTTCATATACCAGAAATGTTTGAAGCTACTGACTGAATGAAAGGAGCTGGCATCTCACTCTCTTTGAATCTTCTTTATCATGCTAGGATTAACAGGAAAAAGCTAAAAATTTCAGAATTGCACCGTGCAATGTGGAGATATTACTGTTTGTGCATTTACAATATTCATTGATTTTTGCCATTGAAAAACGTTTTTCATATACCAGAAATGTTTGAAGCTACTGACTGAATGAAAGGAGCTGGCATCTCACTCTCTTTGAATCTTCTTTATCATGCTAGGATTAGCAGGAAAAAGCAAAAAATTTCAGAATTGCACCTTGCAATGTGGAGATATTACTGTTTGTGCATTTACAATATTCATTGATTTTTGCCATTGAAAAACATGTTTTTCATATACCAGAAATGTTTGAAGCTACTGACTGAATGAAAGGAGCTGGCATCTCACTCTCTTTGAATCTTCTTTATCATGCTAGGATTAACAGGAAAAAGCTAAAAATTTCAGAATTGCACCGTGCAATGTGGAGATATTACTGTTTGTGCATTTACAATATTCATTGATTTTTGCCATTGAAAAACATGTTTTTCATATACCAGAAATGTTTGAAGCTACTGACTGAATGAAAGGAGCTGGCATCTCACTCTCTTTGAATCTTCTTTATCATGCTAGGATTAGCAGGAAAAAGCAAAAAATTTCAGAATTGCACCTTGCAATGTGGAGATATTACTGTTTGTGCATTTACAATATTCATTGATTTTTGCCATTGAAAAACATGTTTTTCATATACCAGAAATGTTTGAAGCTACTGACTGAATGAAAGGAGCTGGCATCTCACTCTCTTTGAATCTTCTTTATCATGCTAGGATTAACAGGAAAAAGCAAAAAATTTCAGAATTGCACCTTGCAATGTGGAGATATTACTGTTTGTGCATTTACAATATTCATTGATTTTTGCCATTGAAAAACATGTTTTTCATATACCAGAAATGTTTGAAGCTACTGACTGAATGAAAGGAGCTGGCATCTCACTCTCTTTGAATCTTCTTTATCATGCTAGGATTAGCAGGAAAAAGCAAAAAATTTCAGAATTGCACCTTGCAATGTGGAGATATTACTGTTTGTGCATTTACAATATTCATTGATTTTTGCCATTGAAAAACATGTTTTTCATATACCAGAAATGTTTGAAGCTACTGACTGAATGAAAGGAGCTGGCATCTCACTCTCTTTGAATCTTCTTTATCATGCTAGGATTAACAGGAAAAAGCTAAAAATTTCAGAATTGCACCGTGCAATGTGGAGATATTACTGTTTGTGCATTTACAATATTCATTGATTTTTGCCATTGAAAAACGTTTTTCATATACCAGAAATGTTTGAAGCTACTGACTGAATGAAAGGAGCTGGCATCTCACTCTCTTTGAATCTTCTTTATCATGCTAGGATTAGCAGGAAAAAGCAAAAAATTTCAGAATTGCACCTTGCAATGTGGAGATATTACTGTTTGTGCATTTACAATATTCATTGATTTTTGCCATTGAAAAACATGTTTTTCATATACCAGAAATGTTTGAAGCTACTGACTGAATGAAAGGAGCTGGCATCTCACTCTCTTTGAATCTTCTTTATCATGCTAGGATTAACAGGAAAAAGCTAAAAATTTCAGAATTGCACCGTGCAATGTGGAGATATTACTGTTTGTGCATTTACAATATTCATTGATTTTTGCCATTGAAAAACATGTTTTTCATATACCAGAAATGTTTGAAGCTACTGACTGAATGAAAGGAGCTGGCATCTCACTCTCTTTGAATCTTCTTTATCATGCTAGGATTAGCAGGAAAAAGCAAAAAATTTCAGAATTGCACCTTGCAATGTGGAGATATTACTGTTTGTGCATTTACAATATTCATTGATTTTTGCCATTGAAAAACATGTTTTTCATATACCAGAAATGTTTGAAGCTACTGACTGAATGAAAGGAGCTGGCATCTCACTCTCTTTGAATCTTCTTTATCATGCTAGGATTAACAGGAAAAAGCTAAAAATTTCAGAATTGCACCGTGCAATGTGGAGATATTACTGTTTGTGCATTTACAATATTCATTGATTTTTGCCATTGAAAAACATGTTTTTCATATACCAGAAATGTTTGAAGCTACTGACTGAATGAAAGGAGCTGGCATCTCACTCTCTTTGAATCTTCTTTATCATGCTAGGATTAGCAGGAAAAAGCAAAAAATTTCAGAATTGCACCTTGCAATGTGGAGATATTACTGTTTGTGCATTTACAATATTCATTGATTTTTGCCATTGAAAAACATGTTTTTCATATACCAGAAATGTTTGAAGCTACTGACTGAATGAAAGGAGCTGGCATCTCACTCTCTTTGAATCTTCTTTATCATGCTAGGATTAACAGGAAAAAGCAAAAAATTTCAGAATTGCACCTTGCAATGTGGAGATATTACTGTTTGTGCATTTACAATATTCATTGATTTTTGCCATTGAAAAACATGTTTTTCATATACCAGAAATGTTTGAAGCTACTGACTGAATGAAAGGAGCTGGCATCTCACTCTCTTTGAATCTTCTTTATCATGCTAGGATTAACAGGAAAAAGCTAAAAATTTCAGAATTGCACCGTGCAATGTGGAGATATTACTGTTTGTGCATTTACAATATTCATTGATTTTTGCCATTGAAAAACGTTTTTCATATACCAGAAATGTTTGAAGCTACTGACTGAATGAAAGGAGCTGGCATCTCACTCTCTTTGAATCTTCTTTATCATGCTAGGATTAGCAGGAAAAAGCAAAAAATTTCAGAATTACACCTTGCAATGTGGAGATATTACTGTTTGTGCATTTACAATATTCATTGATTTTTGCCATTGAAAAACATGTTTTTCATATACCAGAAATGTTTGAAGCTACTGACTGAATGAAAGGAGCTGGCATCTCACTCTCTTTGAATCTTCTTTATCATGCTAGGATTAACAGGAAAAAGCTAAAAATTTCAGAATTGCACCGTGCAATGTGGAGATATTACTGTTTGTGCATTTACAATATTCATTGATTTTTGCCATTGAAAAACGTTTTTCATATACCAGAAATGTTTGAAGCTACTGACTGAATGAAAGGAGCTGGCATCTCACTCTCTTTGAATCTTCTTTATCATGCTAGGATTAGCAGGAAAAAGCAAAAAATTTCAGAATTGCACCTTGCAATGTGGAGATATTACTGTTTGTGCATTTACAATATTCATTGATTTTTGCCATTGAAAAACATGTTTTTCATATACCAGAAATGTTTGAAGCTACTGACTGAATGAAAGGAGCTGGCATCTCACTCTCTTTGAATCTTCTTTATCATGCTAGGATTAGCAGGAAAAAGCAAAAAATTTCAGAATTGCACCTTGCAATGTGGAGATATTACTGTTTGTGCATTTACAATATTCATTGATTTTTGCCATTGAAAAACATGTTTTTCATATACCAGAAATGTTTGAAGCTACTGACTGAATGAAAGGAGCTGGCATCTCACTCTCTTTGAATCTTCTTTATCATGCTAGGATTAACAGGAAAAAGCTAAAAATTTCAGAATTGCACCGTGCAATGTGGAGATATTACTGTTTGTGCATTTACAATATTCATTGATTTTTGCCATTGAAAAACATGTTTTTCATATACCAGAAATGTTTGAAGCTACTGACTGAATGAAAGGAGCTGGCATCTCACTCTCTTTGAATCTTCTTTATCATGCTAGGATTAGCAGGAAAAAGCAAAAAATTTCAGAATTGCACCTTGCAATGTGGAGATATTACTGTTTGTGCATTTACAATATTCATTGATTTTTGCCATTGAAAAACATGTTTTTCATATACCAGAAATGTTTGAAGCTACTGACTGAATGAAAGGAGCTGGCATCTCACTCTCTTTGAATCTTCTTTATCATGCTAGGATTAACAGGAAAAAGCAAAAAATTTCAGAATTGCACCTTGCAATGTGGAGATATTACTGTTTGTGCATTTACAATATTCATTGATTTTTGCCATTGAAAAACATGTTTTTCATATACCAGAAATGTTTGAAGCTACTGACTGAATGAAAGGAGCTGGCATCTCACTCTCTTTGAATCTTCTTTATCATGCTAGGATTAGCAGGAAAAAGCAAAAAATTTCAGAATTGCACCTTGCAATGTGGAGATATTACTGTTTGTGCATTTACAATATTCATTGATTTTTGCCATTGAAAAACATGTTTTTCATATACCAGAAATGTTTGAAGCTACTGACTGAATGAAAGGAGCTGGCATCTCACTCTCTTTGAATCTTCTTTATCATGCTAGGATTAACAGGAAAAAGCTAAAAATTTCAGAATTGCACCGTGCAATGTGGAGATATTACTGTTTGTGCATTTACAATATTCATTGATTTTTGCCATTGAAAAACGTTTTTCATATACCAGAAATGTTTGAAGCTACTGACTGAATGAAAGGAGCTGGCATCTCACTCTCTTTGAATCTTCTTTATCATGCTAGGATTAGCAGGAAAAAGCAAAAAATTTCAGAATTGCACCTTGCAATGTGGAGATATTACTGTTTGTGCATTTACAATATTCATTGATTTTTGCCATTGAAAAACATGTTTTTCATATACCAGAAATGTTTGAAGCTACTGACTGAATGAAAGGAGCTGGCATCTCACTCTCTTTGAATCTTCTTTATCATGCTAGGATTAACAGGAAAAAGCTAAAAATTTCAGAATTGCACCGTGCAATGTGGAGATATTACTGTTTGTGCATTTACAATATTCATTGATTTTTGCCATTGAAAAACATGTTTTTCATATACCAGAAATGTTTGAAGCTACTGACTGAATGAAAGGAGCTGGCATCTCACTCTCTTTGAATCTTCTTTATCATGCTAGGATTAGCAGGAAAAAGCAAAAAATTTCAGAATTGCACCTTGCAATGTGGAGATATTACTGTTTGTGCATTTACAATATTCATTGATTTTTGCCATTGAAAAACATGTTTTTCATATACCAGAAATGTTTGAAGCTACTGACTGAATGAAAGGAGCTGGCATCTCACTCTCTTTGAATCTTCTTTATCATGCTAGGATTAACAGGAAAAAGCTAAAAATTTCAGAATTGCACCGTGCAATGTGGAGATATTACTGTTTGTGCATTTACAATATTCATTGATTTTTGCCATTGAAAAACATGTTTTTCATATACCAGAAATGTTTGAAGCTACTGACTGAATGAAAGGAGCTGGCATCTCACTCTCTTTGAATCTTCTTTATCATGCTAGGATTAGCAGGAAAAAGCAAAAAATTTCAGAATTGCACCTTGCAATGTGGAGATATTACTGTTTGTGCATTTACAATATTCATTGATTTTTGCCATTGAAAAACATGTTTTTCATATACCAGAAATGTTTGAAGCTACTGACTGAATGAAAGGAGCTGGCATCTCACTCTCTTTGAATCTTCTTTATCATGCTAGGATTAACAGGAAAAAGCAAAAAATTTCAGAATTGCACCTTGCAATGTGGAGATATTACTGTTTGTGCATTTACAATATTCATTGATTTTTGCCATTGAAAAACATGTTTTTCATATACCAGAAATGTTTGAAGCTACTGACTGAATGAAAGGAGCTGGCATCTCACTCTCTTTGAATCTTCTTTATCATGCTAGGATTAACAGGAAAAAGCTAAAAATTTCAGAATTGCACCGTGCAATGTGGAGATATTACTGTTTGTGCATTTACAATATTCATTGATTTTTGCCATTGAAAAACGTTTTTCATATACCAGAAATGTTTGAAGCTACTGACTGAATGAAAGGAGCTGGCATCTCACTCTCTTTGAATCTTCTTTATCATGCTAGGATTAGCAGGAAAAAGCAAAAAATTTCAGAATTGCACCTTGCAATGTGGAGATATTACTGTTTGTGCATTTACAATATTCATTGATTTTTGCCATTGAAAAACATGTTTTTCATATACCAGAAATGTTTGAAGCTACTGACTGAATGAAAGGAGCTGGCATCTCACTCTCTTTGAATCTTCTTTATCATGCTAGGATTAACAGGAAAAAGCTAAAAATTTCAGAATTGCACCGTGCAATGTGGAGATATTACTGTTTGTGCATTTACAATATTCATTGATTTTTGCCATTGAAAAACGTTTTTCATATACCAGAAATGTTTGAAGCTACTGACTGAATGAAAGGAGCTGGCATCTCACTCTCTTTGAATCTTCTTTATCATGCTAGGATTAGCAGGAAAAAGCAAAAAATTTCAGAATTGCACCTTGCAATGTGGAGATATTACTGTTTGTGCATTTACAATATTCATTGATTTTTGCCATTGAAAAACATGTTTTTCATATACCAGAAATGTTTGAAGCTACTGACTGAATGAAAGGAGCTGGCATCTCACTCTCTTTGAATCTTCTTTATCATGCTAGGATTAACAGGAAAAAGCTAAAAATTTCAGAATTGCACCGTGCAATGTGGAGATATTACTGTTTGTGCATTTACAATATTCATTGATTTTTGCCATTGAAAAACATGTTTTTCATATACCAGAAATGTTTGAAGCTACTGACTGAATGAAAGGAGCTGGCATCTCACTCTCTTTGAATCTTCTTTATCATGCTAGGATTAGCAGGAAAAAGCAAAAAATTTCAGAATTGCACCTTGCAATGTGGAGATATTACTGTTTGTGCATTTACAATATTCATTGATTTTTGCCATTGAAAAACATGTTTTTCATATACCAGAAATGTTTGAAGCTACTGACTGAATGAAAGGAGCTGGCATCTCACTCTCTTTGAATCTTCTTTATCATGCTAGGATTAACAGGAAAAAGCAAAAAATTTCAGAATTGCACCTTGCAATGTGGAGATATTACTGTTTGTGCATTTACAATATTCATTGATTTTTGCCATTGAAAAACATGTTTTTCATATACCAGAAATGTTTGAAGCTACTGACTGAATGAAAGGAGCTGGCATCTCACTCTCTTTGAATCTTCTTTATCATGCTAGGATTAGCAGGAAAAAGCAAAATATTTCAGAATTGCACCTTGCAATGTGGAGATATTACTGTTTGTGCATTTACAATATTCATTGATTTTTGCCATTGAAAAACGTCCAGAAATGTTTGAAGCTACTGACTGAATGAAAGGAGCTGGCATCTCACTCTCTTTGAATCTTCTTTATCATGCTAGGATTAGCAGGAAAAAGCAAAAAATTTCAGAATTGCACCTTGCAATGTGGAGATATTACTGTTTGTGCATTTACAATATTCATTGATTTTTGCCATTGAAAAACATGTTTTTCATATACCAGAAATGTTTGAAGCTACTGACTGAATGAAAGGAGCTGGCATCTCACTCTCTTTGAATCTTCTTTATCATGCTAGGATTAGCAGGAAAAAGCAAAAAATTTCAGAATTGCACCTTGCAATGTGGAGATATTACTGTTTGTGCATTTACAATATTCATTGATTTTTGCCATTGAAAAACATGTTTTTCATATACCAGAAATGTTTGAAGCTACTGACTGAATGAAAGGAGCTGGCATCTCACTCTCTTTGAATCTTCTTTATCATGCTAGGATTAACAGGAAAAAGCTAAAAATTTCAGAATTGCACCGTGCAATGTGGAGATATTACTGTTTGTGCATTTACAATATTCATTGATTTTTGCCATTGAAAAACATGTTTTTCATATACCAGAAATGTTTGAAGCTACTGACTGAAAGGAGCTGGCATCTCACTCTCTTTGAATCTTCTTTATCATGCTAGGATTAGCAGGAAAAAGCAAAAAATTTCAGAATTGCACCTTGCAATGTGGAGATATTACTGTTTGTGCATTGACAATATTCATTGATTTTTGCCATTGAAAAACATGTTTTTCATATACCAGAAATGTTTGAAGCTACTGACTGAATGAAAGGAGCTGGCATCTCACTCTCTTTGAATCTTCTTTATCATGCTAGGATTAACAGGAAAAAGCTAAAAATTTCAGAATTGCACCGTGCAATGTGGAGATATTACTGTTTGTGCATTTACAATATTCATTGATTTTTGCCATTGAAAAACATGTTTTTCATATACCAGAAATGTTTGAAGCTACTGACTGAATGAAAGGAGCTGGCATCTCACTCTCTTTGAATCTTCTTTATCATGCTAGGATTAGCAGGAAAAAGCAAAAAATTTCAGAATTGCACCTTGCAATGTGGAGATATTACTGTTTGTGCATTTACAATATTCATTGATTTTTGCCATTGAAAAACATGTTTTTCATATACCAGAAATGTTTGAAGCTACTGACTGAATGAAAGGAGCTGGCATCTCACTCTCTTTGAATCTTCTTTATCATGCTAGTATTAACAGGAAAAAGCTAAAAATTTCAGAATTGCACCGTGCAATGTGGAGATATTACTGTTTGTGCATTTACAATATTCATTGATTTTTGCCATTGAAAAACATGTTTTTCATATACCAGAAATGTTTG